>NC_088931.1:76245000-76287500 GCF_038396675.1 Hydra vulgaris
ATGCTAGGCATCCTAAAACACACTTTCCAATCTCGTGATGCTTCTTTATGGAAACAACTCTACTCCACCTACATCCGTAAAGGATGAACAAACTATTGAATCAATGCAGCGCAGAGCCACAAAAATACCAGACAAACTAAAAAAGTTAGACTACAAGTCCAGATGTTTACAACTTGGCTTATCTTCTCTTGTTGAACGTCGTAAACGTGGTGACCTCATCCAAAAATATAAAATTGTTAATAACATCGACATAGTCAACTGGCACTTTCCTCTCATCACAGTTCCACCAAGAGCAAATCACAGAGAAAGAATTCACTGTGAAAAGTACAGCAATAATTTAGCTCGTTTCCACTTTTTCAACAATCGCATTGCCAATGCATGGAATATGTTACCAGATAAAGTAATTGGTTCTCCAACTGTCAACAGTTTTAAAGCGAGCCTCGATAAGCTCTAATGTTACTACAGCTCGCAGCTATCCTTAGTGAAAGTTGCAATATGAGCTTCACAAAAACTAACTATAATCTGACATTCTATGTTTTTTATTTTGTCAATTATTTTTACTTTTGTTGTGACAAATATATACTACTACTATTACTACTACTACTACTACTACTACTACTACTACTATATATATATATATATATATATATATATATATATATATATATATATATATATATATATATATATATATATATTAGTAGTAGAAAATCACTTAACAAAAATTTTTTCCATTTAACACTGTGTTTCATCAACAAAGATTCATCAGAAAGTGATTTTCTACTAATATAATTGCTCTGTTCTTATAAGAACATTGAGCACTCTATTGTGTAGAATACTTTTTAAAGTTGTTTAAATATATATATATATATATATATATATATATATATATATATATATATATATATATAGTTCTATAGTTTGTTGGCTTTAGGAAGAGCGGAAGGAAAAAAGTGATTCTTACGCCAACACATACGTCACTTTTAATTACTTTTGACTTTCGTCCAACATTTCCGTGTTGGACGAAATTAAAAACCATTAATTTAATTACAAATTAATCGTTTTTTAAAAAAACCACAAAAACGCAAATTTAATTGACCAGAATGTTTTTAAAAACATTCTGAATGTTTTTATAACATTTTGAATGTTTTTAACAATATAAACAATGTTTTTATTTTTATTTTTTTTAATAAAATGTTTTTATTTTTATTTTTTTTTAATAAAATATTTTTATTTTTATTTTTTTTAACTGTAAATCATGCGCGGAGTGTTGCTACATCGACTATCTTATAGCCTGACTCGCAAGGGAGTGCTGCTACATCGACTGACAAATAGCCTGACTCGCAAGGGAGTGCTGCTACATCGACTGACAAATAGCCTGACTCGCAAGGGAGTGCTGCTACATCGACTGACAAATAGCCTGACCCGCAAGGGAGTGCTGCTACATCGACTGAGGGTTTGGTTGGGGCAGGCAGTCTATCATTATTAAAAAAAAAAAAATTCCGGTCTTGCATTTTAATTTTTACTTTTTGTCAACAAAATATCGAAAAAACTTTCGGACAACATCTAAGGGTTCTATATATATATATATATATATATATATATATATATATATATATATATAGATATGTATATGTATATATATATATATGTATATGTATATATATATATATGTATATATATATATATATATATATATATATATATATATATATATATATATATATATATACATATATATATACATTTTTTCAAGATATATATGTATGTATATATATATATATATATATATATATATATATATATATATATATGTATATATATATATATATAATATGTGTATATATATAATATATATATATATATATATATATATGTATATATATATATATATATATATATATATATATATATATATATATATATACATATATATATACATTTTTTCAAGATTTTTCTTATCATAGCCATTTTCTACAAATATATCAATAAGAAATGGCACTCATCATCAATAATACTTACTGTTCACAAACGCAGTGCTCTATGAATGAAACCAATAAAGACACCATTAATAGTTTTAGGGTCATGAAATGAATTCAGTTTAATTTGAATGTTTGTGATTGTATTTTTGGAATGTATTTAAAAACTATATGTGCCTGTTTTATTGTTAGTAACTGAAATATCAAGATAGTTTAATGTAATAGTTAGTTCAGCAGATTTTATTGTATTGAATACATTTATGTTGTTTATTAAGTATATCTAAAAACTTTTGCGTATCTTCTTCTATCCAGAACCTTGAATGTATACCGTTGTTGAACCTTATAAATAATTCGACATGGATGTTATAGTTTAGTGCTATTGAGAGAGCATTACTTCCATGGTACTTTAAAAAAAACACTTGGCAACCACCACCATATCAGTTAAGCCAATTAATCAGGAGTTTTCGAACTTATGAATATCATTTATATGTTAAAAATAGCAACGAGAAAGACAAAGTTTGAAAAGTAACCTGATCTCTTCAAAAGTTAATTTAGATATAAAGCTCTGGTTGCTTCTTAATCTTTTAACTAATATTATAATTGCTTCTTTAATTGGAAACAAAAGGGTACAATTTAATGACATTCAAAGGAAACCTGAATCCACAAACTGTTGAGAATTTTTTTAACTCCATAAATATTTAGAGATGCTATATGTATGTGTACTGATGGTGATTACAATTAATTGCATTGGGTAGCCTTTTTTTAGCCTATGTGCTTTAATTACTCCATATAAGTGTGGTGAAAAGGTGTGACTTAAGTAGATATTTTTATATGAATTTTTGGTAAAATGCCCTACTTTATTTAACTTTCTAAAAGTGGTTTGAATTTTGTGAAGAATTTGAATAGTTGGGTCAAACTTAGGTCCAAGATTGAGTAATATTTTTTTATGTAGTAGAATTTTGGAGTTAGCTAAATTAACTGTAACCTCTCAAATTTTCTTCTGTTTGTTGTTGTTGTGCTACCGTTATTTTGTAGTTCTATTATTCTTTTATAATTTAATCTCTCAAACTTATTCTTCAATGTTTCTTTGATTTTATCAACATATTTTCATAGCATTTATCAGTGATAGATGTTACTGTTTTGAAATTATCAGTGTTGTCAGCAATTCTTCATATTAATTCCTCGCAAAACTTTGCTGTATATCTATTTATATCTATTTTGAGAAAAGTGATTTTAAGCACGGTTATTTATATAGTATAATATGCTGTATTTATAGTTTTTGCTTAGTTGTTTTGTGTAAGGTGAGTTTACTGGACATCTTAGTCGTAATGATTTTGGAAGTATATGATATTTATACATCGCTGTAAAAAGACTAACAGATTTTTTAAGTTTTTAGTCTTAATGATTTTGGAATCTTAGTCGTAATGATTTTGGAAGCACATGATGTTTTATACATAATTGTAAGAAGATTGATTTTTTGATTTTGCAATCATTTTCTTTAAGAGTTTCAACAAGTTAGTGTCTTTGTAAACGCCATTTACACATTTAGCTTCAATGTAAATTTTAAATGTTGACATTTTAAAAAGAGTTTAGTTATATAAACTTCTTTTTGGATTTGCCTCTAAAAAAACATGTATTTAATAAATGTCAACATTTAGTATATATATATATTATATATATATATATATATATATATATATATATATATATATATATATATATATATATATTATAATATATATATATAATATATAATATATATTTATAATATATATATATATTATATATATATAAATATATATACACATACTATATATAATATATATATTACATATAACGCATACATATATAATATATATCTATATCTATATATACATATATATATATATCTATATATATTATATATATATATTATATATATATTATATATATATATATATAATATATATTATATATATAAATATATTATATACTATAATATATCATATATATCTATATAATACTATATATATATATATATATATATATATATATATATATATATATATATATATTTATATATATATATTTATATATATATATATATATATATATATATATATATATATACATTTATATACATATACATATATATACATATTTTTTTTGTTTTTTTTTTTTTTTTTTTAAACATCTCGCTCCAACAAGGCTGCAAGCAACCACTATAAAAGTTGGAAGTTACTGGAAGAGAAAAGATGAAGTTTGTAGAGCAAGATAACGATTGCCATATGACTTAAAAGATTGACTTGAGTTATATGAATCAGGAAAGCAAGACGAAGGAAACAAATTCCAAAGAACTGATGTTCAAAACAAATAAGAATTTTTGAAGTAGTAAGGAACAGTCACAGAAAAAGGATGAGACTTAATTGAATGACGAGTAACACAAGAATGAATTTTAGCAGATGGCACAAGAGTCGCTAGCTCTTTAGAGCAGTACCCATTATAGCATTGTAGAAAAGAGAATGAGAAGCAACGTTACAACGATGTGATAATGGTTGAAGGTTGTCTGCAAGAGCAGGTCCAACTATGATTACAATGCGTTTTTTGCACCTTGTCTAAAAGAGAAAAGGGCATCGTTATAAGATCCGCCCCAGATATGGCAACAGTATTCCATACAAGGATGGTTTTAAGATTTATAGAGATAAAGAATAGAATCTGAAGTAAGAAAGTGGCGAGTACATTAATGAGATGCAACCTAAGCAGATGCTAATGGATTTGCAATAGATTTGATATACGGTTTCCTACAAAGATCAGAAGTAAGAATTAATCCTAAAAGATGAAGGGTAGATGACTCATTGAGTACATTACCATTCATAAGTATAGACAGATCTAAATTATTGCGATAACGATTGGCTGAAAAAAATTGAGTTTTATCTGAATTAAAGTTCACCAGCCACTGTGAGCCCCATGCTGTAGCAGAAGTGAGATCCTTTTCAAGCTCAAATGCCCCCCTCCAGGCAATCAGAGGGTGTTGGTTTCTTATCACGACAAGAATAAATGGTAGTATCATCAGCAAACAATGCCACCTTAGATGTGAGAATATCTGGAAGATCGTTAATGTAAATTAAAAAGAGTATAGGGCCAAGGATAGAACCTTGAGGAACCCCTGAAGTTACAGAATAAGAGGAAGAGTGTTGTCCATCGAGGACAACTTTTATGCTACGATTGGAAAGGAAGGATTCAATGATCTTAAAGATGTTGCCGGATACACCATAAGAAGAAAGCTTATGGAGAAGACCAGCATGCCAAACTTTATCAAACGCTTTTGAAATGTCAAGAGCGATGGCCTTAACCTCTCCACCTTCATCTAATGCACGATAAAACCTGTCAGTTATTACTGTTAGCAAATCAGCTGTAGAACGAGAAGATCGAAATCCATATTGATGGTCAGAAAGTAAGTTATTAGATTCAAGATGAGAATTAAGTGTTTGTTAATTAAAGATTCAAAAACCTTGCTTATGATAGGAAGAAGACTTATGGGACGGTAGTTAGACGAATCAGATCGCTCCCCCAGAATTTTTGAAGATAGGGATAACAGATGTGGCTTTCCAGCAGGCTGGAAAACAAGACTCTGATAAGCACTTGTTGAATAGTTTTGAGAGTATAGACGACAGCTCTGGAGAACACTTCTGCAAGATAATAACAGGTATGTTGTCTGGGCCACAAGCTGTAGAAGAGTCTAGACAGGAAATCACTTTAGATACAGATGCTGAAGTGATATGAATGTCAAGCAATGAATCAACCTGTTTGTTGGCAATATCAGGTAGAACGCAATTAGTGGAATCAAGAGATGATATTGATGAAAAGTTTTTAGCAAACAGTTCGGCTTTGTCTTTAGGTGAGGTGACAAAGTCTGAACCATACAAGAGAGGTGGAATTATAGATTTGCCCTTATTATTGATATTATTAAAGATTCTCCAGAAGTCACGAGATAGTTTTAAAATAAATATATTTTTTTAATGTATTTTTTAAATTTATTACCACATAATTTTCTTTAAAAAGTAAAAAGTAAAAAAAAATCAACTGTTAATCATTATCTTGCTTAATAAACTTCATCTTTTTTCTTCCAGTTTCTTATAACTCATTAGTGGTTGCTTGTAGCCTTGTTAGAAGGGAAGATGTTTAAAAAAAGTTGCTCTTTTGGGCCACAGCTTTTTTTGAACATAATTTTTGGTTGAATTAAAGGCTTTGTGTAGAAAAACTTGTAATCTCTTTTGTTTTGTTTATTAATTAAATTTAACATTTTGTAATTTATGAATGATCCCTTAACTTATTCACTCGGTTCAGGATTAATCATATTTTTATATCCATTCTCTTACTGCATCATATATATAAAAATACTTTGTAACTAAATTTTTCAATCTTTTGTTTACTTTATTGTTATTGTTTTTAGGATGTCAATGAGGAGTGGATTTCAGACAAAACACGGTTTGATTTTTAAATTGTTTTATTGAGACATTTATTTTACTAAAGAAAAAGTTGAAATTTTAAAAATCTTTTCTTTATGGATAGTAAATTGCATGAAGTTAAAATTAATTTTTTCAAAATTATATCGTATGTATCAAATACGTAATGAGAAAACTAAATTAATATTTAAATGTTTTCACCGGAAAACTCATGAACATTTAAAATTTTAATAATATAATGATTTATAGCGGATCATGTGTTTTGCCAACTAATCCATTATTCTGGCAAAACACAGTAGCTGTGGGAATTCTATGTATTTATTATTTATTTAAATAAAACATTAGGTGCCTTATTACTAATAAACCATTGGATATCTATAATCAATGAACTATTAGATACTGATAACCAATAAAGCAATGTAAATTTATAATCAGCAAAGTATTGGATATCTTTACCATATATTGGATAACAAAACTTATAGATTTTTTAATTTGATTAGACTTTTTTAAACTTTAGTTTGATATTTTGTTTGGAGCTATGAAACTGTTGTAATATATCAAGAAATGTCAAAACTGTTTCTAGATAAAAAACAGTCCCAAATCACTATTGTTTAGTTACAAGAGATTTTAAAAATAGTTTAAACTAAAAAAATAGCTTTTAAATTTTAAAATAGCTTTTCATTTTTAAATAGTTAAAAAATCTATTTTGATACTTAATTAAGCATCATAAATGTTCATTTATGTTTTTTTATCTTACTAATGAACTATTTACTTATGATAAACCAATTACCATGTGTAATTGGTTTATCATAAGTAATTGGTTGTTTTGCTGCTTATCATTCATTAGCAGCAAAACAACCAAATAAAGAAAGAATAACTTCACCTTTAATTGCAAATGTTATAATAAAACATACATAATTTTTTCACCTAACTTTTCTAGGAGATGCTTTTGTTAATTTTTCAATTTTTTTTTACCTAAATATATAAAATCAATGTTTATTATCAGATAGAAATAAATAATTTAAACATTTAAACTATATTATAGGTTTTCCAAAGAATCTAAAGAAAATGATTTATCTAGACACAATTACATTATTATATTATAAATTAAATTAGGTCTTTTTAGCTAATTTTTAATTCTCTTTAATTTAAACCTCTGAATAAAAAGAAAAATATGCGGGACGTTGTAAAAGCATCATAGTATGCTATTCCATTATTAACATGCCAAAAAATGATCAAAAGAATGCCCAAAAATACTTATTGAAATTAAAAAAAAATACTTATTGAAGTTAAAGAAAAATACTTATTGAAGTTAAAGAAAAATACTTATTGAAGTTAAAGAAAAATACTTATTGAAGTTAAAGAAAAATACTTATTGAAGTTAAAGAAAAATACTTATTGAATCTAAAAAAAAATACTTAATGAATTTAAAAAAAAAATACTTATTGAAGTTAAAGAAAAATACTTATTGAAGTTAAAGAAAAATACTTATTGAAGTTAAAGAAAAATACTTATTGAAGTTAAAGAAAAATACTTATTGAAGTTAAAGAAAAATACTTATTGAAGTTAAAGAAATAAAGAAAATGCAACAAAAAATTAATTGTTACAGATAAGTGACAAATAAACTTTTTGCAAAAAAAAAAAGAATTTTTCTAATCGAAGCAGTTCTAAATTAAAAATAAACAAATAATTTTAATTATAATTAAAACATTAAATATAAATTTTAATTTGTATGTATAAATATGTATAAATTTTTTTAAATGTATTTTTATAAAGCTTTTCATATGATGGTCTCAAGCGCCAACGTTTAAACACACCATACATTCGTGGGGAACATGGTAACTTGATACCTTGTGGGTGGGAAGATGCTTTAATCAAAGTAGCAAGTGTACTTTCCTCAACTCTTGGATCACAAATGGCAGTTATTGCTGGAGATTTGGTTGATGCTGAAACATTAGTTGCTGCTAAGGATTTATTTAATAAGTTTGATTGTGAAAATCTTTTTACTGAAGCTATCGTGCCAAACAGTGGTTGTGGGTGAGTTTGCTAAGTTATTGTTTAGAGATACTTTACAGCATTTCAGTGTCAAAATAACCCAATTCATTTTTTAATTTTTTACGTTGTTAAATATTTCATAATTCATTATTTAATTTATTTTAAATTTTAGCAATAGTAAATTGAAAAGCTAGGAAATAAAAATTATAAAAATGTAAATGGTCATTATCCTCCCTTAAAAAACAGAAAAACTTATGCTGAATAGTTGGTTTAGAAATTTCATTGAAATAAATAACAAGTAGATGTAATGTACATTGCTGTTTATTCCAATGATAACTTTGTATTTAAATTTGTATTTAAATTTGTGTTAAAAACCGGTAGTTCTCTTCAAAATGCATCAAAATTATTTTTTTCAATTCAATAATTTAACTATTTTTAAGCTCTTTTAAAAAGCAAGTTTGCCATTACATGATAATGTAGTATTACATTACATGATAATGTTTGTCTTTACATGATAATGTTTGTCATTACATGATAATGTTTGTCATTACATGATAATGTTTGTCATTACATGATAATGTTTGTCATTACATGATAATGTTTGTCATTACATGATAATGTTTGTCATTACATGATAATGTTTGTCATTACATGATAATGTCTGTCATTACATGATAATGTTTGTCATTACATGATAATGTACATGAATAGTAAGAAAAATAACTTTATATTTTAAGTTTCTGAATTAATTGTGATCTATAAGTAATAAACAGGATCTGGATATTTGACACATCTGTGAAATGCATTTTATGAACATAAAATGCATAAGCGTAATGATGTAAACATTGTCATAAAATTTTTTTTAGCTATTAGTTTTTTTGTCTGTTTGGACATTAACCTTTTTAAATAATTTAATTTTTTTAAATAATTGCTATTGACATACCACTAGTTTTATTGAAAACTCATTAAAATGAAGAAATTCAAATGAAGTAGAGTAATTATTTTGAAACAATTTTTTTCTCTACATTTGACGCAAGCCTTTGCTAAAAAAACTAAATGAATAAAAACATACATTTGATTTTTTAATAATTATTTTTTATTATTAAAAATTTTGAAAATTGTAAGATTAAAAATCAAAGAAATTATTTAATATCTCCTTAATATATTCAATTCTCTTGTAATTTAGGAATTTCTTAAATTTTTATTAATTTGATATCTTTAAAGTGATTTGATATATTTAATTCTCTTGCATTTTGATTAATTTAGTTTTTATTTAATTTTCTTGATAATTTCTTTACAGAAGAACAAATTGTGCATAATTAAAGAAAAAAAATTGAAGAATGGGGAAAAAAGTTAAACAAGTTAATAAAAACATATTTTTATTTTAAAAAACAAGAAAATTGTTGGAAACAAGAACAACAGGAAAATTGGTGAAAACAAGAGCAACAAGAAAATTGAGCAACGGTACCGCAGTGGTTAGCGGGCTTGCCTCAGAAGCTAGAGATCCATGGTTCAATGCTATTTCTGGGCAAGTTTTACTACATCAGTAAGGAAGAAGGCATGAACTTCCTTTCAAATGCTCTGTGATAAGACCATAAAAACTTCTTGGGGCACCTAAAATGAATATATATAAAATTGTTGGAAACAAAAACATCAGAAAAATTGTTGGAAACAAAAACAACAGGTTGTTGGAAACAAATAGTTATACAACAATTAAGACAATGATGAAATAAAAAACTTCAAAATCAAGTATAAAGGAGTTTTACCATCAGTGAAGTGAAATTAATGCTAAATATGTAAAGAAAAAAATAAGAGATAATTTTATATAATTTGCATCATATCTAATATGGAATAATCATTATAGTTTTATCATAAACAATATGGTAAAACTTCATAGTTACATCTTTAGTGCTTTTGTTTGTGCCAAATAAGTTTTTTTTATACTTTCTTTTTTTCAAATTTTCAGGCTTATTATTTAACAATGTTTGCTTCATCATGTAATGTCACAACCAAATCAAAATGTTACCAATTATCAGGGTTGGGGTACAAATACAAATATGTTAATTCTAGATTTCCAAATATAAATCCATATAAAATATATTTATTTGGCATTTTCCAAATACAAATACAAATATTTGTAATTTAAGTTAAGAAAAAATATAATTTTTTTTTCAAGACAAGAATGTTATAATATAGAAGAATGGAGACAAGTCTTCTAATAAATACCCCTTACAGGGATCCCCAAGTGTCAAGACAAGTTGTGTTCATATTAAAGAAAATTAAAAAAAAAAACATTTGGGCTGAATTTTTTTGATTAAAACTAAATAATGAATGCACACCAATAATTTTAAAAATCACATTTTAGTCGAAGCTCACTGTCTCCATTTTTTTTGGTTCTCGGAGTCTGTATAATGTTAGCCGCAATCTGCAGACTTGATAATTTATTTCATGCGTGTTTAATTCATAAAAGTTTTGGTATAATAATAATAATAATAAGCTGCAGCGAACAATAAAATGTTGCTTGAAAGGGGTAGCAACCCTTTAGCTCTTTGCCAGTAGACAATGAGCTGTAGCAGCAGTTCTGTACATTAACTTTAATACTAGTGCTGGCTACAGTGTTGGTCTAAACGGTTTTTAAATTCATTAAGATGATGAGAGTCAATCACAGTTTGTGGGAGTGAATTCCAACCGGTTTACTACTCTGTTAGGAAAGAAGTTGAGTCTAGTAGAAATAGCAAGCATGTTGTTATTGAGGTCAGAAGCATTAAAGAACTTTTTGTATTGACGATGAGAGTATTCACTAGTTATTCCCACAGATGGATAGCCGATTTGTGGGTTAATCCAATAAACTTTTTTTAAGTTATTTATAAATTTGAAGTTGTAGATTAAATCACCTCGATTGCGTCTTTCATTTAGTGAGGTAAGATGAAGGTGTGCTAATCTGGCTTTACTGGATAACGCTTTGAGAGATGGAATTGCTTTGGTGGCACAGTTTTGGACTTTTTCAAGTTTTTCAACGTTGTGTGCAGAAAGATAGTTCCACACAGGAGCAGCATACTCAAGGTGAGGTCTGACCAGCGATGTTTATAGCCTCTTCCAAACTTGTGCATTTTTATAAATAAATGATTTCTCTAGTTGACCGAGGACAGAGTTAGCTTTTGATGATATTATTTCAACGTGTGTATCCCATTTTAGGTTGTGTGAAATGCAAATCCCAAGATCTCTTTCACTGTATGAGGAATCAAGAAGCTGCTTCCCTTGCTGAGTCAAGATATAGTATTGGTGGTTAGGATTTTTTTTATTTGTTAAAGTGTAAGATAAGGTACTTTTTGTAATTAAGTCGTAAGCGCCAGGCTAGAGTCCAAAACGCAATGTTATTTATATCCATCTGGAGCAATGTGATTTATATCCATCTGGGCTCTCAGGTGTAGAATATGTGGAAATAACTTTACTGTCATCAGCGTATAACTTCATTGGATTGCTAACTAGGTCTGTTATGCCATTAATGTATAAGATGAATAGAAGAGGTCCTAGAACAGATCCTTGAGGGACACCACTGGTGACTGGTAACAAATCTGATATGGTGGAACCCATGACAACTCGTTGTGTTCTTTTAGAAAGAAAAGAATTTATCCAATTAAGAAGCATATTAGAGATACCATAACCAGAAAGTTTGTGGAGCATAAGATCATGAGGAGGTGTGTCAAACACTTTTCATAATCTAGATATAAAGCATCTACACTATAGCAGGCCTTGTTACGAGATTTCGCTGCGTAACAAAAACGCATAACGTATTTCTAAGTAACTTAACTCAACAAATATATTTTGAATTGTTAGAAGTTTTATTGCGCCACTAGTGTCTTTTCAAGTACCGCATTGTAATTAAAGTTATTTTATTAACACGATAAAATCATACAAACAGTTTTTTTTTTCTCGCTATAACAAAAGTTACAAATAAAATCTAAGTTCCTATTTGAAAAATCATTTTTATTATTTTTTTCAAATATGAACTAAATTTTATTTTGAAAAAAATATTTTTTTCATAAAACGTAAAATAATATTTGTTTATTTTCTTATAATTTTACAGTTGGTTTTTGGTTATTTTATTAACTGTTAATAAATTTTTTCTTATTTATTTTGTGAACTCTTTTTAATAATGTTTTTAAACAATAAAGAGTTTTTTTTATTATTTATCAGTTACCAATAACATATTCGTGATCATAATTTATTTTGATAAATTAAACGAACGTCATTAAAACTTTATGTTATTGAATTAACAATAAACAAAATATCTTTTTAATAAAATATTTACATCAAAATAAATCTTGCATTTCTTTAAACTATTATGACAAAAAATAATTTTTATATTTAAAAGGAATTTATATATTTAATTCCTTAAGATGAAACTTAAAAAACTTTATTTTTTTAAACTAATTTTTAACAACAACAAAAAAATTATTAAACAAACTGTTTCTTTAACAAAAAATCTATTAGTTTACGATTGCGGTTAAATGCTTTTACTTACAACTTTATTTCTTCTGAATAAACGTCACGTTAACGTCATCAAAAGATAATTTAAATATTCTAAAAAATGAAAGTTTTTGTGTAGCGCAAAACTGCTGAACGCATAGGCAAATTGCCTTTTTGCAGGCAAAATGCGAGCTGCGTAATGCTTCTTAACAAGGCCTGCTATAGCCTCTTGCCATTGAGTGTGAGATCTGATCGACAGTTTCCAATAAATTGGTAATGCATGATTTTTTTTTTAACAAACCTGTGCTGATTTTGAGATAAAAGAATATTTGCACTTTAGATACTCGGTTAAACAATCTTTTACAATACACTCTAGGATTTTGCAGCCGGCAGAAGTTAGGGAAATTGGTCTGTAGTTTGATGCACCAAGTTTCAGATCATTTCTTGTGAAGAGGTGTTATGTTAGCTTCCAGCCACGCAGCTGGGACTCGACCTTCACAAATAGATTTTATAAATATATAGGTAATGGGCACATTCAGAGATGAAGAACATTTGTTGAGGACGTGTGGGTGAATGCCGTCTATGCCTGCTGGTTTATGCAAGTTTAGGTTAGAGAGTAACACTTGTATGTAGTTCTCATTAAGTCTATTCAAGACTGACGTCTCATCAATCACAGAAAATGTGCACTTTTCGAATGTTGGCAGCGATTGACTCAAACTTAAAGGAGTAAAAACAGATAAAAAGTAATTATAAAGGATCGTAGCTTTATGGCTTTCATTAGAAGGTATATCGTCATCGTATAAATTTTTTCTTTCAAGATATCCTATTATTTTTTTGCCACAATCACTAAATCATCTTAATTGTATAACTTTTTACTAAATCCCCCCAAAAAGTTTGTGATACAAATAAAAATTAAGTTTATCAAAATAAAAATTTAATGTAAAATATTTACAGTAAAACGTACTGGTTTAAATTAAATATAAACTAGATACTCAAACTAAATTAAAGTTTAAACAAATGTTTGTACTAAAATTTACAAAAAATAGTTATAATATAAATATAAAAATGAAGAATCACATTAACTCGTTTGCTACCAGCCAAACAAAAATCTTTTTGTAGCGGCCGCACATTTTTTTGAATAAAATTTGAATGGCATACATTTGGCAATTAAGATTCAATAATAATAAAATAAAGTTTTTAATACGCATCATTAAACAATAAAAAATGCAATGTGCTTAAAAACATTGTTTTTATAAATAGTAATAAAACATTTAGTTCAAAACAAAACTCATTTAATGAATAAAAATAATATTTTTTCTTCAAAAGACTTTGGTAAATGCTTAACACTACAAGCTAAATTTTACAGTGTTAACACTGTTATTTAACTAAATTTAAAGAAGTTTTTTTTATGAAGGATTACTCAAGATTTTTTAACATTGTCAAGTGATAACATTTTTATAATTACACAATATAGCTCTTATTTTTTCTTGATTATGTAGAGAAACCTTTAGTACAAACAAATGATATGTGTCTAGAATGAAAATTTATGTACAAAACACTATAAATTGTGTAGCATACTCGAAAACCGCTACCAGAAGCTTGCGGTAGTGAAAGAATTAAACCATAACTAAATGTAAATTAAACATAAAACGATCAACTCTATTAAACCATATGAACTAAATAAGAAGCGAGAAACCGCATCATACTGCCTTTATTTTTTCTCTGCCTGCGAACTCTAATAATCACAAAATATGTATAAAAGTAAAAAAAAATTGTAAGTATAAAAAAATATATTTGTATGATTTTTTACTAAATCACTAATATTTTCTGTGATTCAGTAAAAAATTATACAAATATTTGATTTTCTGATTGTAATAGAAAAAATACTTATATCTTTAAATAAGCAACAACAAAAAAACACTCATAAAAAGATATTGCGATGACGTCATATACCAAAACTGTTATGAATTAAACAAGCATGGAATAAATGATCAAGTCTACAGATTAGGGCTAACATTATACAGACTCCGAGAACCAAAAAATAATGGAGACAACGAGTTTCGACTAAAATGTGAATTTCAAAATTAATGGTGTTTAATTGTTATTTAGTTTTAATCAAAAAAATTTAGCCCAAACATTTTTTAAAACATTATCTTTAATATGAACACAACTTATCTCGGCACTTGGGGATCCCTTTAACAACAAATTTTTAATTTATTTTAGTGTTAAAAACTTAAAAAAACAATGAACCTTCTGATATTTCCCGAAAAAACACTGGTTAATCTTGTTTATGGAGCTGCAAATACATTTCAATCAAATACAAACACAAATATTTAAAAAAATTTATTATCAAATACAATACGAAATCAAATATGCCAAATTAGCCCATTTTTACTAAATACAAATACGTATTTGACCCCAATCCTGCCAATTGTATGGGCCTAAATCATTCTAAATTATAAAAAAAGATTCTCTAGTCTACTAAGTGGCATCCAAAAAATTTTTTGGATTTCACTTTGTAGAAATCTAAAAAATAGTTTCTGTGCCTATTCAACCTATTTTACAATGTAATGCTTTTGTGAAGTATGTGCTGAAATATTAGTAAAAATCAATAGTTTTATATATAATTTTTCATACATACATACACATGGCTCAAATTGAGTGTATTGCAATTGAAATTGCTTTTTGCAAAATGGCATTTTTAAAGCGATTCCAAAAAGTATAGAACCTTTTTGTCTGAGGTTTTTATTAGGTGTCATCCATAAAGTATGTCATGCTAAATTTAACTTTTAGATGGAAGTATGATAATTTATTTTCTTGCAGTGAGATTTTCATTCAAGATAAAATGCTTTTGAATTTTAATTACTTTAAATCTCTGTTTGGAAAAATATTCTACTTCTATTTTAAAGTTAAATTTAGTGTGATTAACTTTATGGATAAAGTACATCACAGTAATTTTACCTATAAATTAAATCGAAGCAACCAGTTAAGTTAATCCAGTTAAGTTACTCAGCATTTCATTTTCATTATATAGTGATATCAAGGTTTGACATTTTCTATAAATTTGCAATAGGATGGTTCAAAAAGTATAACAATAGGGTGGTTCAAAACAACATTTTCGAAAAATATCTGCAGCTTGCACCTTAATTGGTTCTATATGATAAAATAACACAGGCTTTAAAAGTTTTTTGAATAAAAAATGTTTTTATTCAAAAAACTTTTAAATCCAGTGTTACTCAAAAGACATACTTTTAATAATATTAGGGTCCCTAATATTAATAAAAGTATGTCTTTTGGGTCTCAAATGAAGCGAAATTATATAAAAACCTCAATAATAATCATCTTATAAAAAAAAAATTATTTTACTGTCTAGAAAATGACATTTTTTGACTTAAATTGAAAAATATGCGTTTTTACAAAGTTTTTCAGTTATAATTTTTTTTTATTGATGTCTTTTTATAAAATAATAATTGTTTTTAAAATTTTTTTATAATTTTGCTTCTTTTGAGACCCAACAAGACATACTTTTGAAAAAAACACTTGCTTACAATTGACATGTTGAAGATCATCTCTGAAAATCAAACATAGATCCAGCTACAGTAACAGATTTAGAAGATAGTGCAAGCGAGGGTGAAAGTTTTATTTAAATTGTAAACATTTTTAAATATTTTTTGTAAAAGCGTCATTATTTTTTGTTTCTTGAAAATAGTTTAAAAAGCAGAAACATTCTATTGCAAACATTTAACAAATGAAATAAAAACTAGTTTATAAAAATTCAAATTTAAAAAAATAACTTATTCTAATTCTGTTCAAAATATATATGTTTTTTTAAATATTGAAGCATATACTTAGACTTATGGAAATATAAATCAACTTATTAAATCAAATTTTTTTATTTCACTTTATTTGTTGCAAAACAGTTTAAACCAAAAAATTGAATGAAAACATGAACTTAAAAACTCTTTCAATGAAAAAACTAATTGTACTTAAATTTTTAGTTGTACCCTAGATCAAGAAGCAATAAAGTGAAAGATCATTGTTTTTATATTGATGAAGCATTTTCACAGTGTTGTTCTATTGTTGTTTTATATAGGTTTTTACAGTTATGCTAAAAACAAAACATGATTTGTCGTCAGCGTGAACAGTTTTTTGTAACTGTTTGTAAAAGTTTAAAAATTTATGTTTTACTTTTACTTTTTTAACTATCATGATATCATAAGATAGATATCATAATAGTGTTAAATATGTTACTTACACATTATAACTGCAACTTAAGCTTTAAATTATAACTTAAGCTGTAAATTAGGAGCTCCATTATACAAGAATAATATGAGATATTTAAATATGAGAAATAATATGTTAAAATTAACAGTTACAAGCTAATATACAAAAAATGTAATTTTGTACTAACGCAATCCTCTTTACTGCAAAGCGACAAACATGGGATAAGGTTTATAAAAAAAGTTAAAATATTTTCCTAATTAGATTTTTTTGTGTTAATTCGAGCCCTGATACATATATTTATTCATACATACATACATATATTCATACATACATACATGCATACATAAATACATACATTCGTACATTCATACATACTTACATACATACATAAATACATACATACATACATACATACATACATACA
The DNA here is from genome assembly GCF_038396675.1 of Hydra vulgaris. Lineage (NCBI taxonomy): Eukaryota > Metazoa > Cnidaria > Hydrozoa > Anthoathecata > Hydridae > Hydra > Hydra vulgaris. Next base: position 76,262,538 of record NC_088931.1, read on the forward strand.
TACATACATACATACATACATACATACATACATACATACATACACAGAAACAGACATTTTAGCATGCTAAGCCCTGCTAAATTTAATATTTTAACTCAAATCATAAAAATTAATACACTTGTTAATTTTTTAATTTGTAAACTAATTTTTTAATATGTTAGTTTGTGAACTTTTTATATGAAAAATTAATGCAACTGTTAAATTTAAAAAAGAGTATATCTATCTTCCGAAACTCAGTTAAAACTGGTTACTTGTAGAACAACTAGGTCTTTTTGGCTAGAACACAAGATCTTTGCAGTATTCCTGTCAGTCTTGTAAGGGTATTTGCTAGAACTTCTGTCTACTCTGTCTATAAAATATTATGAATATTATATATCTTATCGAAGTTTTGTTTAAAAAGTATTTATTACTCAACTTGCTGGAACAATCTGATCTATATAATGAAACTCTTATGTTTCTTTATATACGATCAAAAAAAAAGTTCTTTGGGTATACTAAAAGACAATCTTTATTATCTTGTTATTCAAATGATTTGTTTAATTCTATTATGATTTTAAAGATTTGTTAAATGAAAAAATTTTTCGCGACAAAATAACAAAGTTTTTAATAAATAATAAAGATTTTGTACTATGTTAAAAAAATTGATTTTTTTAGATTTGATTTAAGATCCAATTACTTATTTAATTCGACAATAGCAAAAATTGAAGAAGCAGACGTTCTACTTATTGTGGGAAGTTGTCCTCGTTATGAAGCACCTATTGTAAATGCACGCATAAGAAAAGCGTAAGTTTTATTAATTTTATTGTTATTATATACAGTCATAAATTTTTACATACGTAACCTCTAAAAAAACGTAACCTCTAAAAAAATGGGTCAATGATGAGTTCAAAAATAAAAGTAAATTAAAAAAACTTTTTTCAAATTTAAATCTTTTAATAGTATTAGTTAAATGCAAAGAACTTTATGTATTTTAAATGATTTTAGTTAAACTAAATAGCAACAAAAAAATAAATATATAAAATATATATAAAAATAAAGATGACTTAAAATACTTGATAAAAAAAGTAAAAAAAAAAATTTAAATTTTCAAAGATAAGTATATATTTAAAAAATTTTTAAAGCAAAGTTTTAATCTTTGTAGCTCGAATTTTTAATATTGGTTGTAGCTTAAAATAGTTAAATTTCTTCTTTCTTTTTTTTTTAACTGTTTTTCAAATTTACTATATTATTTAGTTTTCGTAAAATTTATGACTTAGAATTTATTTGCTTCATCTGTTTCTTTTTTATACATTAAAAGCAGTGATAGCCTTATAATTTTTACTGCATTTGCCACTTTAAACTTTATTACACGTTTTAAATTTTATTTTCTGAAAAATGGGCAATGCTTGTTTTTTAAAATTTTCTAAACAATTGACAATGCAAGTTTTTTATAGTTTTCTGAAAAATGAATATAATAATTAAAAACATTTAAACTATATTATTGTCCATTTTTAAAAATTTAAATTATATTATTTAAAAAGTGTTTAAAAAAATCTTATTACATAAACACAGAATTTTATCATAATTTTAAAAATAATTTGTTTATATAAATAATTTTACGACATTAAATGGTTTAAGAAAAAATTTTTGAAAGTAATTTTTCTCACAAAGTATTGTTTGTTAAAAACTTCATTTATATATATATATATATATATATATATATATATATATATATATATATATATATATATATATATATATATATATATATATATATATATATATATTTATGTACAGTAGCGTGCAAAAGTAACTGGACAAGAGCATAACTTGAGATAACTTTTGAATGAAAAGTATAATTTCTTTCAAATTTTCACTGAAATGTCAAAAAATTGATTACAAATCTAAAACCAAATGAATTATTACTAAATCTAAACAATCTAATCTTAAAAGTTCATTTAATTAAAATATGCGCGTGCAAAAGTATCTGGACAGAAAAAAAAACTTGAATTAGATTTTTTAAACATTTTTAAAATTGAAAATGCTTTATTTTAAAGTAAATTGCTTTAGTATTTCGTCGAGAAGCTCTTAGCATTGATTACTGCTTGAGAATGACAAGGCATTGAGTCCACCAGCTTCATAATCACAATAATTTTCATTTTTCCCATTCTTGTTTCAGAGTATTTAATAAATCACGTTTGCTTGTTGTTTTTCGACCTGAAATTTATCGAACAATGAGATAAAATAGACATTCAATAGAAATAATTTCAGGACTATTCTAAGCATATTCTAATAATCTAATTTCTTAGGTTTAGAAAAAGTTTTTCACAAGTGTAGAAGTGTGATTTGTGTCAATGTCCTGCTAAAACATCCTTCCTTGAGGTGTTTTGTCTTTAACATGTGGCAGCATAACATTCTTAAGTATACAAAAATATGTACAAAGTACATATTTTTTGTCATTCTGCCATCAGTCAAATGGATAGGACCGATGCTATCTTTATTCAAGTTAGCCCAGTTCATAACGTTTCGACCTATGTGCTTTACTGTTAATAGCTGGTATTTAGGATCGTTTTTATGGCCTTTGTGTCGACAGACTTATCCAATATTATCAGATCCAAATAACATAAACTTAAATTCGTTACTAAAAAGTACTTTTACTCACTGTTTTCTTGCCCAATTCAAATGTTCATTAGCAAATCTTAAGCGTGCTTTTCAATTCTATATATAAATATTGTAGGACGTCTTCCAAATAAATTTGCAGACCTCAAAAGACGTTTGATTATGTCAACACTACATTTTACATTATAAAGTTCTTTAATTTCAGCATTTACCAAGACAGCATTTTGCGTGGAACATTTTTCAGGGCTCGAGGATGGATATTTCAGCAGGACAATGACCCAAAGCACACTTCAAGTCTTGTGAAAAACTTTTTAAAAAACAAAAGAAATTTGATTATTAAAATAGCCTTAGCAAAGTCTTGACCTTAATTCTATTGAATGTCTATGTAAGCTCATTGATCGATAAATTTCAGGTTGAAAAATAACAAGCAAACGTGATTTATTGAATTCTCTGAAACAAGAATGGGGAAAAATGAAAATTATTGTGATTATGAAGCTGGTGGACTCAATGCCTTGTCACTCTCAAGCAGTAATCAATGCTAAGGACTTCCCGACGAAGCACTAAAGCAATTTACTTTAAAATAAAGCATTTTCAATTTTAAAAATGTTTAAAAAAAATCAAATTCAAGTTTTTTTATTTCTGTCCGGATACTTTTGCACACGCATATTTTAGTTGTATATATATACATAATTTGTAACATAATTTATATATATATATATATATATATATATATATATATATATATATATATATATATATATATATATATATATATATATAAATTATGTTAGTGTATTCTACAAACAGAGTGCTCAATGTTCTAAAAGAACGGAGCAATAATAAATTAGTAAATACACTTATCTACTTTTAGATTTCTTCTACACTGTGTTTCACCATCAGTAGGTTCATCAGGAAGAATGTATAAACATAAAAAAGTTTTCAAATTATAGAAAAATAATTTCACAGGAAGTTGGGAGTTGTTATAATTAATTATGTAATAACTGCAGTATTTTGCAACCAGGAAGTTGCATCAACTACATTACATAATTAAAAAATCATAAAAAGAATTCTTTAGAATTTGGATATATTTGGATTAGGATTGTTTGTGATTGGCATAGCGTTTTTTCCATTTGCCTATTGATTAATATAATGTTTATCAGGGTTGTTTTGCGAGGAAAAAATGCTGAAATAGTATTTTTTGATAAGCATTTGTCATTCATAGGGCAGTCAAGTTTTTGCTTGCAGTTACAATTTTCAGTATTTTTTTCTTTGAGAAATTCATTTTTATTAATCAATGCAAAATTATGGCCTTTTATAATTCTTTCAATATTTTTTGTGCAGCTATAGCTTACTTTAATAGTGTTTCTGTTAAAAAATTTGTTCAATTTATTAGAGAGAGGAAAATGTTTGTCAACTAATTTTAAAAATGCTTTTTGTTGAAGCATTTTTGCTGTACGGAGGGTTGAACCAAATTATATTTCTATTTCTATTTTGCTTTTCTGCAATTTTTGTTTCAAATTTTAGCTCGAAATTTTTAAATCCGCTTTTTATAAGAGCATCTTCATACACGCGTTTGGAAGAGTTAAAAGTATTTTCATTAGAGGAGTTTTGATTAAGTCTATTGTTAATTGAAATGGGAATTTGTTTTAAGATTTGAGGGGGATGATTCGAATTTATATTTAATATGCGGTAATTCATCATTAGGTTTTTTATAAGGCCTATAGGAATTTTCCGAGAGGTTAAATGTAACATCACGAAAATTCACAATTTTAAAATAATGTTTGTTTCAATTTGGAAGCCAATGTTTTTGAAAATTTCTATGTTTTTTCTGACTTTGTCAAGTTGAGGTCCTGATTTTTTTTGCATTATTATTAAGCCATCATTGCGGTGCAAGCCTAATTGATTAAAATGAACTATTTTAGGTAGGGAATTTAAAATATATAAGCCTACAAATTCGCAAATTTCTGCTCCATTGTAACTTCCCATTGTTACATCAAAGCATTTATGGGTGGTTTTTTTCTTTATGTCTTGTTATTAAAATTGTAAGTTTTTCTGCAATGTTTAATTAGACAAATAGTGTCATCTGTTTTTTTTTTTTTTTTTTTTAAATACTTAATGTAATGATATTTAAAACTCAGTTAAAATTGGTCACTTAGAGACCCACTAGACCTTGTTATCCAGAAAAAAACCACCCATAAATGCTTTGATGTAACAATGGGAAGTTACAATGGAGCAGAAATTTGCAAATTTGTAGGCTTATATATTTTAAATTCCCTACCTAAAATAGTTCATTTTAATCAATTAGGCTTGCACCGCAATGATGGCTTAATAATAATGCAAAATCAACAAAGTCAGAAAACATAGAAATTTTCAAAAACATTGGCTTCCAAATTGAAACAAACATTATTTTAAAATTGTGAATTTTCGTGATGTTACATTTAACCTCTCGGAAAATTCCCTATAGGCTTTATAAAAAAACCTAATGATGAATTACCGCATATTAATATAAATTCGAATCATCCCCCTCAAATCTTAAAACAAATTCCCATTTCGATTAATAAGACTAATCAAAACTCCTCTAATGAAAATACTTTTAACTCTTCCAAACGCGTGTATGAAGATGCTCTTATAAAAAGCGGATTTAAAAATTTCGAGCTAAAATTTGAAACAAAAATTGCAGAAAAGCAAAATAGAAATAGAAATATAATTTGGTTCAACCCTCCGTACAGCAAAAATGCTTCAACAAAAAGCATTTTTAAAATTAGTTGACAAACATTTTCCTCTCTCTAATAAATTGAACAAATTTTTTAACAGAAACACTATTAAAGTAAGCTATGACTGCACAAAAAATATTGAAAGAATTATAAAAGGCCATAATTTTGCATTGATTAATAAAAATGAATTTCTCAAAGAAAAAAATACTGAAAATTGTGACTCCAAGCAAAACTTGACTGCCCAATAGAATGACAAATGCTTATCAAAAAATACTATTTACAAATGCATTTTTTCCTTCGCAAAAGTAGATAAACATTATATTAGCTTAACCGAGGGCAAATGGAGGAAAAAACGCTCCTGCCAATCACAAACAATCCTAATCCAAATATATCCAAATTCTAAAGAATTCTTTTTATGATTTTTTAATTATGTAATGTAGTTGGATGCAACTTCCTGGTTGCAAAATACTGCAGTTATTACATAATTAATTATAACAACTCCCAACTTCCTGTGAAATTATTTTTCTATAATTTGAAAAAATTTTTTTATGTTATACATTTCCTTCCTGATGAACCTACTGATGGTGAATGTAGAAGAAATCTAAAAGTAGATAAGTGTATTTACTAATTTATTATTGCTCCGTTCTTTTAGAACATTCAGCACTCTGTTTGTAGAATACACTAACATAATTTATATATATATATATATATATATATATATATATATATATATATATATATATATATATATATATATATATATATAAATTATGTTACAAATTATGTATATATATACAACTAAAATATGTGTGCAAAAGTATCCGGACAGAAATAAAAAAACTTGAATTTGATTTTTTTTAAACATTTTTAAAATTGAAAATGCTTTATTTTAAAGTAAATTGCTTTAGTGCTTCGTCGGGAAGTCCTTAGCATTGATTACTGCTTGAGAGTGACAAGGCATTGAGTCCACCAGCTTCATAATCACAATAATTTTCATTTTTCCCCATTCTTGTTTCAGAGAATTCAATAGAATCACGTTTGCTTGTTATTTTTCAACCTGAAATTTATCGATCAATGAGCTTACATAGACATTCAATAGAATTAAGGTCAAGACTTTGCTAAGGCTATTTTAATAATCAAATTTCTTTGTTTTTTAAAAAGTTTTTACAAGACTTGAAGTGTGCTTTGGGTCATTGTCCTGCTGAAATATCCATCCTCGAGCCCTGAAAAATGTTCCACGCAAAATGCTGTCTTGGTAAATGCTGAAATTAAAGAACTTTATAATGTAAAATGTATGTTGTGATCAAACGTCTTTTGAGGTCTGCAAATTTATTTGGAAGACGTCCTACAATATTTATATATAGAATTGAAAGACACGCTTAAGATTTGTAAGAATGAACATTTGAATTGGCAGAGAACAGTAAAAGTACTTTATAACGGTAACTTTATGTTATTTGGATCTGATAATATTGGATAAGTCTGTCGACACAAAGGCCATAAAACGATCTAAATACCCACTATTAACAGTAAAGCACATAGGTTGAAACGTTATGACTGGGCTAACTTGAATAAAGATTGCATCGGTCCTATCCATTTGACTGATGACAAAATTGACAAAAATATGTACTTGCTATATTTTTGTATACTTAAGAATGTTATGCTGCCACATGTTAAAGACAAAACACCTCAAGGAAGGATGTTTTAGCAGGACAATGACCCAAAGCACACTTCAACCCTTGTGAAAAACTTTTCCAACCAAAGAAATTCGATTAATCGAATAGCCTTAGCAAAGTCCTGACCTTATTCTTCTGAATGTCTATGTTAGCTCATTAGTATAAATTTCAGGTCGAACAAACAAGCAAACGTGATTTATTAAATACTCTGAAACAAGAATGGGGAAAAATGAAAATTATTGTGATTATGAAGCTGGTGGACTCAATGCCTTGTCATTCTCAAGCAGTAATCAATGCTAAGAGCTTCTCGACGAAAATGCTAAAGACAATTTACTTTAAAATAAAGCATTTTCAATTTTAAAAATGTTTAAAAAAAAATCTAATTCAAGTTTTTTTTTCTGTCCAGATACTTTTTTGCACGCGCATATTTTAATTAAATGAACTTTTAAGATTAGATTGTTTAGATTTAGTAATAATTCATTTGGTTTTAGATTTGTAATCAATTTTTTGACATTTCAGTGAAAATTTGAAAGAAATTATCCTTTTCATTCAAAAGTTATCTCAAGTTATGCTCTTGTCCAGTTACTTTTGCACGCTACTGTACATAAATATATATATATATATATATATATATATATATATATATATATATATATATATATATATATATATATATATATATATATATATATAAATGAAGTTTTTAACAAATACTTTGTGAGAAAAATTACTTTCAAAAATTTTCTTAAACCATTTAATGTCGTAAAATTATTTATATAAACAAATTATTTTTAAAATTATGATAAAATTCTGTGTTTATGTAATAATTTTTTTAAAACACTTTTTAAATAATATAATTTAAATTTTTAAAAATGGACAATAATATAGTTTAAATGTTTTTAATTATTATATTCATTTTTCAGAAAACTATAAAAAACTTGCATTGTCAATTGTTTAGAAAATTTTAAAAAACAAGCATTGCCCATTTTTCAGAAAATAAAAATTAAAACGTGTAATAAAGTTTAAAGTGGCAAATGCAGTAAATAAAATTATAAGGCTATCACTGCTTTTATGTATCAAAAAAAAAACAGATGAAGCAAATAAATTCTAAGTCATAAATTTTACCGAAAACTAAATAATATAGTAAATTTGAAAAACAGTTAAAAAAAAAAAAGAAAGAAGAAATTTAACTATTTTTTAAGCTACGACCAATATTAAAAATTTCAAAGATTAAAACTTTGCTTTAAAAATTTTTTAAATATATACTTATCTTTGAAAATTTAAATTTTTTTTTTTACTTTTTTTATCAAGTATTTTAAGTCATCTTTATTTTTATATATATTTTATATATTTATTTTTTTGTTGCTATTTAGTTTAACTAGAATCATTTAAAATACATAAAGTTCTTGCATTTAACTAATACTATTAAAAGATTTAAATTTGAAAAGAGTTTTTAATTTACTTTTATTTTAAAAATAACCCATTTTTTTGCAGGGTTACGTTTTTAGAGGTTACGTATGTAAAAATTTATGACTGTATATAATAACAATAAAATTAATAAAAACTTACGCTTTTCTTATGCGTGTACAATAGGTGCTTCATAACGAGGACAACTTCCCCACAATAAGTAGAACGTCTGCTTCTTCAATTTTTGCTATTGTCGAATTAAATAAGTAATTGGATCTTAAATCAAATCTAAAAAAATCAATTTTTTTAACATAGTACAAAATCTTTATTATTTATTAAAAACTTTGTTTATTTTGTCGCGAAAAATTTTTTCATTTAACAAATCTTTAAAATCATAATAGAATTAAACAAATCATTTGAATAACAAGATAATAAAGATTGTCTTTTAGTATACCCAAAGAACTTTTTTTTGATCGTATATAAAGAAACATGAGTTTCATTATATAGATCAGATTGTTCCAGCAAGTTAGTAATAAATACTTTTTAAACAAAACTTCGATAAGATATATAATATTCATAATATTTTATAGACAGGTAGACAGAAGTTCTCAATACCCTTACAAGACTGACAGGAATACTGCAAAGATCTTGTGTTCTAGAAAAAGAGGGGTAAAGACCTAGTTGTTCTACAAGTAACCAGTTTTAACTGAGTTTTCGGAAGATAGATATACTCTTTTTTAAAGTTAACGGTTGCATTAATTTTTCATATAAATTTAGCAAACTAACATATTAAAAAATTAGTTTACAAATTAAAAAATTAACAAGTGTATTAATTTTTATGATTTGAGTTAAAATATTAATTTTAGCAGGGCTTAGCATGCTAAAATGTCTGTTTCTGTGTATGTATGTATGTATGTATGTATGTATGTATGTATGTATGTATGTATGTATGTATGTATGTATGTATGTATGTATGTATGTATGTATGTATGAATGTACGAATGTATGTATTTATGTATGCATGTATGTATGTATGAATATATGTATGTATGTATGAATAAATATATCAGGCTCGAATTAACACAAAAATGTTTAACTTTTTTTTATAAACCTTATCCCATGTTTGTCGCTTGGTGAAAAAATGCGTTAGTACAAAATTACATTTTTTGTATATTAGCTTGTAACTGTTAATTTTAACATATTATTTCTCATATTTAAATATCTCATATTATTCTTGTATAATGGAGCTCCTAATTTACAGCTTAAGTTATAAACTTAAGTTGCAGTTATAATGTGTAAGTAACATATTTAACACTATTATGATATCTATCTTATGATATCATGATAGTTAAAAAAGTAAAAGTAAAACATAAATTTTTAAACTTTTACAAACATACATTCACGCTGACGACAAATCATGTTTTGTTTTTAGCATAACTGTAAAAACCTATATAAAACAACAATAGAACAACACTGTGAAAATGCTTCATCAATATAAAAACAATGATCTTTCACTTTATTGCTTCTTGATCTAGGGTACAACTAAAAATTTAAGTACAATTAGTTTTTCATTGAAAGAGTTTTTAAGTTCATGTTTTCATTCAATTTTTTGGTTTAAACTGTTTTGTAAACAAATAAAGTGAAATAAAAAAATTTGATTTAATAAGTTGATTTATCTTTCCATAAGTCTAATTATATACTTCAATATTTAAAAAAACATATATATTTTGAACAGAATTAGAATAAGTTATTTTTTTAAATTTGAATTTTTATAACTTAGTTTTTATTTCATTTGTTAAATGTTTGCAATAGAATGTTTCTGCTTTTTAAACTATTTTCAAGAAACAAAAAATAATGACGCTTTTACGAAAAAATATTTAAAAATGTTTACGATTTAAATAAAAAGTTTCACCCTCGCTTGCACTTGTGTTTCTAAATCTGTTACTGTAGCTGGATCTATGTTTGATTTTCAAGTGTCGATTGTTAAGCAAGTGTTTTTTTCAAAAGTATGTACTGTTGGGTCTCAAAATTATAAAAAAAATTTTAAAAACAATTATTATTTTATAAAAAGACATCAATAAAAAAAAAATTATAACTGAAAAACTTTGTAAAAACGCATATTTTTCAATTTAAGTCAAAAAAATGTGTCTAGACAGTAAAATAATTTTTTTTTATAAGATGATTATTATTGAGGTTTTTATATAATTTCGCTTCATTTGAGACCAAAAGACATACTTTTATTAATATTAGGGACCCTAATATTATTAAAAGTATGTCTTTGAGTAACACTGGATTTAAAAGTTTTTTGAATAAAAAACATTTTTTATTCAAAAAACTTTTAAAGCCTGTGTTATTTTAATTAAGGTGCAAGCTGCAGATATTTTTCGAAATATTTCAAACCACCCTATTGTTATACTTTTTGAACCATCCTATTGCAAATTTATAGAAAATGTCAAACCTTGATATCACTATATAATGAAAATGAAATAGTAACTTAACTGGATTAACTTAACTGGTTGCTTCGATTTAATTTATAGGTAAAATTACTGTGATGTACTTTATCCATAAAGTTAATCACACTAAATTTAACTTTAAAATAAAGTAGAATATTTTTCCAAACAGAGATTTAAAGTAATTAAAATTCAAAAGCATTTTATCTTGAATGAAAATCTCACTCAAGAAAATAAATTATGATCTTATCTAAAAGTTAAATTTAGCATGACTCTTTATGGATGACACCTAATAAAAACCTCAGACAAAAACTTTCTATACTTTTTGGAATCGCTTTAAAAATGCCATTTTGCAAAAAGCAATTTCAATTGCAATACACTCAATTTAACCATGTGTATGTATGTATGAAAAATTATATATAAAACTATTGATTTTTACTAATATTTCAGCACATACTTCACAAAAGCATTACATTGTAAAATAGGTTGAATAGGCACAGAAACTATTTTTTAGATTTCTACAAAGTGAAATCCAAAAAATTTTAAAGCTAGTAGACTAGAGAATCTTTTTTTATAATTTTAGAATGATTTTAGCCATACAATTGGCAGGATTGGGGTCAAATACGTATTTGTATTTTAGTAAAAATGGGCTAATTTGGCATATTTGATTTCGTATTGTATTTGATAATAAATTTTTTTAAATATTTGTGTTTGTATTTGATTGAAATGTATTTGCAGCTCCATAAACAAGATTAACCAGTGTTTTTTCGGGAAATATCAGAAGGTTCATTGTTTTTTTAAGTTTTTAACACTAAAATAAATTAAAAATTTGTTGTTAAAGGGATCCCCATGCCGAGATAAGTTGTGTTCATATTAAAGATAATGTTTTAAAAAAATGTTTGGGCTAAATTTTTTTGATTAAAACTAAATAACGATTAAACACCATTAATTTTGAAATTCACATTTTAGTCGAAACTCGTTGTCTCCATTATTTTTTGGTTCTCGGAGTCTGTATAATGTTAGCCCTAATCTGTAGACTTGATCATTTATTCATCATGTATTTTTAATTCATAACAGTTTTGGTATATGGCAACATCATATGAGTGTTTTTTTGTTGTTGCTTATTTAAAGATATAAGTATTTTTTCTATTACAATCAGAAAATCAAATATTTGTATAATTTTTTACTGAATAGCAAAATATTAGTGATTTAGTAAAAAATCATACAAATATATTTTTTTATACTTACAATTTTTTTTACTTTTATACATATTTTGTGAATTTGACAGGCAGGAAAAAATAAAGGCAGTATGATGCGGTTTCTCGCTTCTTATTTAGTTCATATGGTTTAATAGAGTTAATGATTTCTAATTTACATTTAGTTATGGTTTAATTCTTTCACTCCGCAAGCTTCTGGTCAGGTTTTCGAGTATGCTACACAATTTATAGTGTTTTGTACATAAATTTTCCATTCTGACACATATCATTTGTTTGTACTAAAGGTTTCTCTACATAATCAAGAAAAAATAAGAGCTATATTGTGTAATTATAAAAATGTTATCACTTGACAATGTTAAAAATCTTGAGTAATCCTTCATAAAAAAAACTTCTTTAAATTTAGTTAAATAACAGTGTTAACACTGTAAAATTTAGCTTGTAGTGTTAAGCATTTACCAAAGTCTTTTGAAGAAAAATATTATTTTTATTCATTAAATGAGTTTTGTTTTGGTTTAAATGTTTTATTACTATTTATAAAAACAATGTTTTTAAGCACATTGCATTTTTTATTGTTTAATGATGCGTATTAAAAACTTTATTTTATTATTATTGAATCTTAATTGCCAAATGTATGCCCATTCAAATTTTATTCAAAAAAATGCCAGACGCCTTACAAAAAGATTTTTGTTTGGCTGGTAGCAAACGAGTTAATGTGATTCTTCATTTTTATATTTATATTATAACTATTTTTTGTAAATTTTAGTACAAACATTTGTTTAAACTTTAATTTAGTTTGAGTATCTAGTTTATATTTAATTTAAACCAGTACGTTTTACTGTAAAATATTTTACATTAAATTTTTATTTTGATAAACTTAATTTTTATTTGTATCACAAACTTTTTGGGGGGATTTAGTAAAAAGTTATACAATTAAGATGATTTAGTGATTGTGGCAAAAAAATAATAGGATAGTCTTTGAAAGAAAAAATTTATACGATGACGATATACCTTCTAATGAAAGCCATAAACCTACGATCCTTTATAATTACTTTTTATCTGTTTTTACTCCTTTAAGTTTGAGTCAATCGCTGCCAACATTCGAAAAGTGCACATTTTCTGTGATTGATGAGACGTCAGTCTTGAATAGACTTAATGAGAACTACATACAAGTGTTACTCTCTAACCTAAACTTGCATAAACCAGCAGGCATGCACCCACACGTCCTCAACAAATGTTCTTCATCTCTGAATGTGCCCATTACCTATATATTTATAAAATCTATTTGTGAAGGTCGGTCCCAGCTGCGTGGCTGGAAGCTAACATAACACCTCTTCACAAGAAATGATCTAAACTTGGTGCATCAAACTACAGATTAACTTCTCCCCGGCTCAAAATCCTAGAGTGACCTGTGAAAAAGATTGTTTAACCGAGTATCTAAAGTGCAAATATTCTTTTATTCAAAATCGGCGCAGGTTTGTTAAAAAAAAAAATCATGCATTACCAATTTATTGGAAACTGTCGATCAGATCTCAGCTCAAATAGCAAGAGGCTATAGCAGGCCTTGTTAAGAAGCATTACGCACTACGCATTTTGCCTGCAAAAAGGCAATTTGCCTATGATTTCAGCAGTTTTACGCTACACAAAAACTTTCATTTTTTAGAATATTTAAATTATCTTTTGATGACGTTAACGTGACGTTTATTCAGAAGAAATAAAGTTGTAAGTAAAACAAGTTTGACCGCGGATAGTGTAAACTAATAGATTTTTTGTTAAAGAAACAGTTTGTTTAATAATTTTTTTGTTGTTGTTAAAAATTAGTTTAAAAAAATAAAGTTTTTTAAGTTTCATCTTAAGGAATTAAATATATAAATTCCTTTTAAATATAAAAATTATTTTTTGTCATAATAGTTTAAAGAAATGCAAGATTTATTTTGATGTAAATATTTTATTAAAAAGATATTTTGTTTATTGTTAATTAGAATAACGTAGAGCTAATGACGTTCGTTTAATTTATCAAAATAGATTATAATACACCAAAATATGTTATTGGTAACTGATAAATAATAAAAAAGTTCTTATTGTTTAAAAACATTATTAAAAAGAGTTCACAAAATAAATAAGAAAAAATTAAGTTTAATAAAATAACCAAAAACCAACTGTAAAATTATAAGAAAATAAACAAATACTATTTTACGTTTTATGAAAAAAAATATTTTTTTCAAAATAAAATTTAGTTCATATTTGAAAAAAATAATAAAAATGATTTTTCAAATAGGAACTTAGATTTTATTTGTAACCTGCTTATAGCGAGAAAAAAAAAACTGTTTGTATGATTTTATCGTGTTAATAAAATAACTTTAATTACAATGCGGTACTTGAAAAGACACTAGTGGCGGTAAAAACTTCTAACAATTCAAAATATATTTGTTGAGTTAAGTTACTTAGAAATACGTTATGCGTTTTTGTTACGCAGCGAAATCTCGTAACAAGGCCTGCTATAGTGTAGACTATATCTAGATTATGAAAAAGTGTTTGACACACCTCCTCATGATCTTATGCTCCACAAACTTTCTGGTTATGGTATCTCTAATATGCTTCTTAATTGGATAAATTCTTTTCTTTCTAAAAGACAGACGGGTTGTTCATGGTTTCACCATATCAGATTTGTTACCAGTCACCAGTGGTGCTCCTCAAGGATCTGTTGTCTAGGACCTCTTCTATTCATCTTATACATTAATGGCATAACAGACCTAGTTAGCAATCCAATGAAGTTATACGCTGATGACAGTAAAGTTATTTCCACATATTCTACACCTGAGAGCCCAGATGGATATAAATCACATTGCTCCAGATGGATATAAATAACATTGCGTTTGGACTCTAGCCCCTCACTAGAAGCTAATTACAAAAAGTACCTATCTTACACTTTAACAAATAAAAAAATCCTAACCACCAATACTATATCTTTTGACTCAGCAAGGGAAGCAGCTTCTTGATTCCTCATACATGAAAGAGATCTTGGGGAACTGCATTTCACACAACCTAAAATGGGATACACACGTTGAAATAATATCATCAAAAAGCTAACTCTGTCCATTTACCGGTCAACTAAGAGAAATCATTTATTTATAAAAATGCACAAGTTTGGAAGAGGCTATAAACATCGCTGGTCAGACCTCACCTTGAGTATGCTGCTTGTGTGTGGAACTATCTTCTGCACACAACGTTGAAAAACTTGAAATTTGTGCCACCAAACAATCATCTCTAAAGCGTTATCCAGTAAAGCCAGATTAGCACACCTTCCTACCTCACTAAATGAAAGGGCGAATGAAGGTAGTTTAAATACAGACTTCAAATTTATAAATAACTTAAAAAAAAGTTTATTGGATTAACCCACAAATACGGGCTATGGTCTGTCTGGGAATAACTAGTGAATACTCTCAAATTCAATACCAATACAAAAAGTTCTTTAAGTCTTCTGACCTCAATAACAACATGCTTGCTATTTCTACTAGACTCAACTTCTTTCCTAACAGAGTAGTAAACCGATGGAATTCACTCCCACAAACTGGATTGACTCTCATCATCTTAATGAATTTAAAAACCGTTTAAGCCAACACTGTAGCCAGCACTAGTATTAAAGTTAATGTACAGAACTGTGTACAGCTCATTGCTGTACTGGCAAAGAGCTAAAGGGTTGCTACCCCTTTCAAGCAACATTTTATTGTTCGCTGCAGCTTATTATTATTATTATTATCCAAAACTTTTATGAATTAAACACGCATGAAATAAATTATCAGAGTCAGATTGCGGCTAACATTATACAGACTCCGAGAACCAAAAGGGCTAAGATAAACTCAACTAAAATGTGATTTTTAAAATTATTGGTGTGCATTCATTATTTAGTTTTAATCAAAAAAATTCAGCCCAAATGTTTTTTTTTAATTTTCTTTAATATGAACACGACTTGTCTTGACACTTGGGGATCCCTGTAAGGGGTATTTATTGAAGAAGACTTTGTCTCCATTCTTCTATATTATAACATTCTTGTCTTGAAAAAAAAAATTATATTTTTTCTTAACTTAAATTACAAATATTTGTATTTGCCCTTGGAAAATGCCGAATGAATATTTTATATGGATTTATATTTGGAAATCTCAAGAATTAACATATTTGTATTTGTACCCCAACCCTGATAATTGGTAACATTTTGATTTGGTTGTGACATTACATGATGAAGCAAACATTGTTAAATAATAAGCCTGAAAATTTGAAAAAAAGAAAGTATAAAAAAAACTTATTTGGCACAAACAAAAGCACTAAAGATGTAACTATGAAGTTTTACCATATTGTTTATGATAAAACTATAATGATTATTCCATATTAGATATGATGCAATTTATATAAAATTATCTCTTATTTTTTTCTTTACATATTTAACATATTCTCACTCACTGATCGTAAAACTCCTTTATACTTGATTTTGAAGTTTTTTTATTTCATCATTGTCTTAATTGTTGTATAACTGCTTCCAACAACCTGTTGTTTTTGTTTCCAACAATTTTTCTGATGTTTTTGTTTCCAACAATTTTATATATATTCATTTTAGGTGCCCCAAGAAGTTTTTATGGTATCACAGAGCATTTGAAAGGAAGATCCCTTCTTCCTTACTGATGTAGTAAAACTTGCCCAGAAAGTAGCATTGAACCATGGATCTAGCTTCTGAGGCAAGCCCGCTAACCACTGCGGTACCGTTGCTCAATTTTCTTGTTGTCTTGTTTTCACCAATTTTCCTGTTGTTCTTGTTTCCAACAATTTTATTTTTTTTAAAATAAAAATATGTTTTTATTAACTTGTTTAACTTTTTTCCCCATTCTTCATTTTCTTTAATTATGCACAATTTGTTCTTCTGTAAAGAAATTATCAAGAAAATTAAATAAAAACTAATCAAAATGCAAGAGAATTAAATATATCAAATCACTTTAAAGATATCAAATTAATAAAAATTTAAGAAATTCCTAAATTACAAGAGAATTGAATATATTAAGGAGATATTAAATAATTTCTTTGATTTTTAATCTTACAATTTTCAAAATTTTTAATAATAAAAAATAATTATTAAAAAATCAAATGTATGTTTTTATTCATTTAGTTTTTTTCAGACAAAGGCTTGCGTCAAATGTAGAGAAAAAAATTGTTTCAAAGAATTACTCTACTTCATTTAATTTCTTCATTTTAATGAGTTTTCAATAAAACTAGTGGTATGTCAATAGCAATTATTTAAAAAAATTAAATTATTTAAAAGGTAATCCAAACAGACAAAAAACTAATAGCTAAAAAAAATTTTATGACAATGTTTACATCATTACGCTTATGCATTTTATGTTCATAAAATGCATTTCACAGATGTGTCAAATATCCAGATCTGTTATTACTTATAGATCACAATTAATTCAGAAACTTAAAATATAAAGTTATTTTTCTTACTATTCATGTACATTATCATGTAATGACAAACATTATCATGTAATGACAGACATTATCATGTAATGACAAACATTATCATGTAATGACAAACATTATCATGTAATGACAAACATTATCATGTATTGACAAACATTATCATGTAATTACAAAAATTATCTTGTAATGACAATCTTTATCATGTTATTACAAACATTATCATGTAAAGACAAACATTATCATGTTATGTAATACTACATTATCATGTAATGGCAAACTACTTTAAAAGAGCTTAAAAATAGTTAAATTATTGAATTAAAAAAATAATTTTGATGCCCTTTGAAGAAGCTCAAGGTTTTTAACACAAATTTAAATACAAATTTAAATACAAAGTTATCATTGGAATAAACAGCAATGTACATTACATCTACTTGTTATTTATTTCAATGAAATTTCTAAACCAACTATTCAGCATAAGTTTTTCTGTTTTTTAAGGGAGGATAATGACCATTTATAATTTTTATTTCCTAGCTTTCAATTTACTATTGCTAAAATTTAAAATAAATTAAATAATGAATTATGAAATATTTAACAACGTAAAAAATTAAAAAATGAATTGGGTTATTTTAAGAGACACTGAAATGCTGTAAAGTATCTAAACAATAACTTAGCAAACTCACCCACAACCACTGCTTTTGGCACGATAGCTTCAGTAAAAAAGAGTTCACAATCAAACTTATTAAATAAATATTTAGCAGCAACTAATGCTTCAGCATCAACCAATCCTCCAGCAATGACCCCATTTGTGATCCAAGAGTTGAGGAAAGCACTTTTGTTACTTTGATTAAAGCATGTTTGCCCCACCCACAAGGTATCAAGTTACCATGTTCCCCACGGAGTGCTTATATGCTAAACGTTGGCGCTTGAGACCATCATATGAAAAGCTTTATAAAAATACATTTAAAAAAATTTATACATATTTATACATACAAATTAAAATTTATATTTAATGTTTTAATTATAATTAAAATTATTTGTTTATTTTAATTTAGAACTGCTTCGATTAGAAAAATTCTTTTTTTTTTTGCAAAAAGTTTATTTGTCACTTATCTGTAACAATTAATTTTTTGTTGCATGTTCTTTATTTCTTTAACTTCAATAAGTATTTTTCTTTAACTTCAATAAGTATTTTTCTAATAAGTATTTTTCTTTAACTTCAATAAGTATTTTTCTTTAACTTCAATAAGTATTTTTCTTTAACTTCAATAAGTATTTTTTTTTAACTTCAATAAGTATTTTTTTTAACTTCAATAAGTATTTTTCTTTAACTTCAATAAGTATTTTTCTTTAACTTCAATAAGTATTTTTCTTTAACTTCAATAAGTATTTTTCTTTAAGTTAATAAGTATTTTTCTTAACTTAATAAGTATTTTTAATTTCAATAAGTATTGGGCATTCTTTTGATCATTTTTTGGGCATGTTAATAATGGAATAGCATACTATGATGCTTTTACAACGTCCCGCAGATCTTTCTTTTTATTCAGAGGTTTAAATTAAAGAGAATTAAAAATTAGCTAAAAAGACCTAATTTAATTTATAATATAATAATGTAATTGTGTCTAGATAAATCATTTTCTTTAGATTCTTTGGAAAACCTATAATATAGTTTAAATGTTTAAATTATTTATTTCTATCTGATAATAAACATTGATTTTATATATTTAGGTAAAAAAAAATTGAAAAATTAACAAAGAAAAGTTAGGTGAAAAAATTATGTATGTTTTATTATAACATTTCAAAGGTGAAGCTATTCTTTCTTTATTTGGTTGTTTTGCTGCTAATGAATGATAAGCAGCAAAACAACCAATTACTTATGATAAACCAATTACACATGGTAATTGGTTTATCATAAGTAAATAGTTCATTAGTAAGATAAAAACATAAATGAACATTTATGATGCTTAATTAAGTATCAAAATAGATTTTTTAACTATTTTTAAAAATGAAAAGCTATTTTAAAATTTAAAAGCTATTTTTTTTAGTTTAAACTATTTTTAAAATCTCTTGTAACTAAACAATAGTGATTTGGGACTGTTTTTTATCTAGAAACAGTTTTGACATTTCTTGATATATTACAACAGTTTCATAGCTCCAAACAAAATATCAAACTAAAGTTTAAAAAAGTCTAATCAAATTAAAAAATCTATAAG
The DNA here is from genome assembly GCF_038396675.1 of Hydra vulgaris. Lineage (NCBI taxonomy): Eukaryota > Metazoa > Cnidaria > Hydrozoa > Anthoathecata > Hydridae > Hydra > Hydra vulgaris. The sequence continues at coordinate 76,282,270 of NC_088931.1, forward strand.
TTTTGTTATCCAATATATGGTAAAGATATCCAATACTTTGCTGATTATAAATTTACATTGCTTTATTGGTTATCAGTATCTAATAGTTCATTGATTATAGGAAATAGGTTTATTAGTAATAGGCACCTAATGTTTTATTTAAATAAATAATAAATACATAGAATTCCCACAGCTACTGTGTTTTGCCAGAATAATCGATTCATTGGCAAAACACATGATCCGCTATACAAGAAATCATTATATTATTAAAATTTTAAATGTTCATGAGTTTTCCGGTGAAAACATTTAAATATTAATTTAGTTTTCTCATTACGTATTTGATACATACGATATAATTTTGAAAAAATTAATTTTAACTTCATGCAATTTACTATCCATAAGAAAAGATTTTTAAAATTTCAACTTTTTTCTTAGTAAAATAAATGTCTCAATAAAAACAATTTAAAAATCAAACCAAATTGTGTTTTGTCTGAAATCCACTCCTCATTGACATTAAAAACAATAACAATAAAGTAAACAAAAGATTGAAAAATTTAGTTACAACATATTTATGCAGTAAGAGAATGGATATAAAAATATGATTAATCCTGAACCGAGTGGAGTAATTTAAGGGATCATTCATAAATTACAAAATGTTAAATTTAATTAATAAACAAAACAAAAGAGATTACAAGTTTTTCTACACAAAGCCTTTAATTCAACCAAAAATTATGTTCAAAAAAAGCTGTGGCCCAAAAGAGCAACTTTTTTTAAACATCTTCCCTTCTAACAAGGCTACAAGCAACCACTAATGAGTTATAAGAAACTGGAAGAAAAAAGATGAAGTTTATTAAGCAAGATAATGATTAACAGTTGATTTTTTTTTACTTTTTACTTTTTAAAGAAAATTATGTGGTAATAAATTTAAAAAATACATTAAAAAAATATATTTATTTTAAAACTACATTTATTTAAAAAATATATTTTAAAAATAAATCTATTTAAAATATACTTTTATTTTAAAAATTGCAATTAAATATATTTAAGGTATAAAATGATTAGATGTACTTTAATTATTTTTAATTCATAAAATTATATACATTGAATTATTATTATTTTTTTTTAATAATTCACCTCCCCAAGGCCGGAACAAGGAGGCTACTTGTGATTATAACCCTCTCTAACTCTATAACTCTGGAACACAAACTTTGATAAACAAGACCGCTTCCCACGCGGAGAAATAAGTTAAGGGTGGTACTACCAGGGACGTGGGCCGGAATCGAACTTGGAACCTCTCACTTATGAAGCTAGCGTTTTACCACTACACCACTCCGCATTTTTAAAAAAAAATATTTTTTTTTAACATGCAACACAAACTGAGAAGTATAGAGGTGCAAACTGGTTTTCTTACACAAAACATTTGTCTTCCTTTTTTTTAGTCAATAAGTTCAAACAGTAGCAGTATGCAGTTCAACTTATATAGAAAATGAATCCTTTATCAAGATACTATACCTAGTGTCATCCAAAAACTATAAGAGATTGGGGAGAGTTTTAAGCCAACAAACAAGGTGGCAGCCCATGTGACAATTTTAGATCACATATGACTATCTAGTAGGTTGTACTATTTTAAACTTTACAAGATCATAACTAACTATAATATAAATTTTTATATTGAGTATGTTTATATGTTCTATAAGTCAAGAGACTTTTTAGTTTTAATCAGGTTTTAAAAATCAATTTATGCTGCTTCCTTGCAATTATAATGCAATCAAGGAAACAAAAACATTAATATCATTGTTTGTAATTTTTAACAAATTTATAAACTTTTTGCTATAAAAAAAATGCTGATCTTGTCAATACAAAAACGAATTTTGATTTTTATGAAAATAATACATAAATGTATTTTGTAATTAAAATTTTTAAAATATGTGTAAACTCTTGCACTTGAGTGCATGAGTTTTAGCAAAAATTTTCTCTTGTTCAAAGTATGTTATGTATATTATTTTTAACTGATAATTGTACCAACAAAATTTAACCAATAATTTATCTAATTGATAACCAATCAAGTTCAGAAAGCTAATTAAAATAAAATGTACCTCATTAGACTCTTGGTAACATTCTCATAACCTCTCCTCCACGTGTACCAACAATATTACCTCCAACTGCATCCATGACATCAACTGATTCTGTTTCCTTTATAAAAAGGCGAAAAATAAAATTGCAAGTTAATTTGATTATCAGCTTATTTTAAAAAGATTTTGTTTTCTTTATATATATATATATATATATATACATATATATATACATTTTTTCAAGATTTTTCTTATCATAGCCATTTTCTACAAATATATCAATAAGAAATGGCACTCATCATCAATAATACTTACTGTTCACAAACGCAGTGCTCTATGAATGAAACCAATAAAGACACCATTAATAGTTTTAGGGTCATGAAATGAATTCAGTTTAATTTGAATGTTTGTGATTGTATTTTTGGAATGTATTTAAAAACTATATGTGCCTGTTTTATTGTTAGTAACTGAAATATCAAGATAGTTTAATGTAATAGTTAGTTCAGCAGATTTTATTTGTATTGAATACATTTATGTTGTTTATTAAGTATATCTAAAAACTTTTGCGTATCTTCTTCTATCCAGAACCTTGAATGTATACCGTTGTTGAACCTTATAAATAATTCGACATGGATGTTATAGTTTAGTGCTATTGAGAGAGCATTACTTCCATGGTACTTTAAAAAAACACTTGGCAACCACCACCATATCAGTTAAGCCAATTAATCAGGAGTTTTCGAACTTATGAATATCATTTATATGTTAAAAATAGCAACGAGAAAGACAAAGTTTGAAAAGTAACCTGATCTCTTCAAAAGTTAATTTAGATATAAAGCTCTGGTTGCTTCTTAATCTTTTAACTAATATTATAATTGCTTCTTTAATTGGAAACAAAAGGGTACAATTTAATGACATTCAAAGGAAACCTGAATCCACAAACTGTTGAGAATTTTTTTAACTCCATAAATATTTAGAGATGCTATATGTATGTGTACTGATGGTGATTACAATTAATTGCATTGGGTAGCCTTTTTTTAGCCTATGTGCTTTAATTACTCCATATAAGTGTGGTGAAAAGGTGTGACTTAAGTAGATATTTTTATATGAATTTTTGGTAAAATGCCCCTTACTTTATTTAACTTTCTAAAAGTGGTTTGAATTTTGTGAAGAATTTGAATAGTTGGGTCAAACTTAGGTCCAAGATTGAGTAATATTTTTTTATGTAGTAGAATTTTGGAGTTAGCTAAATTAACTGTAACCTCTCAAATTTTCTTCTGTTTGTTGTTGTTGTGCTACCGTTATTTTGTAGTTCTATTATTCTTTTATAATTTAATCTCTCAAACTTATTCTTCAATGTTTCTTTGATTTTATCAACATATTTTCATAGCATTTATCAGTGATAGATGTTACTGTTTTGAAATTATCAGTGTTGTCAGCAATTCTTCATATTAATTCCTCGCAAAACTTTGCTGTATATCTATTTATATCTATTTTGAGAAAAGTGATTTTAAGCACGGTTATTTATATAGTATAATATGCTGTATTTATAGTTTTTGCTTAGTTGTTTTGTGTAAGGTGAGTTTACTGGACATCTTAGTCGTAATGATTTTGGAAGTATATGATATTTATACATCGCTGTAAAAAGACTAACAGATTTTTTAAGTTTTTAGTCTTAATGATTTTGGAATCTTAGTCGTAATGATTTTGGAAGCACATGATGTTTTATACATAATTGTAAGAAGATTGATTTTTGATTTTGCAATCATTTTCTTTAAGAGTTTCAACAAGTTAGTGTCTTTGTAAACGCCATTTACACATTTAGCTTCAATGTAAATTTTAAATGTTGACATTTTAAAAAGAGTTTAGTTATATAAACTTCTTTTTGGATTTGCCTCTAAAAAAATTGTATTTATAAATGTCAACATTTAGTATATATATATATATATATATATATATATATATATATATATATATATATATATATATATATATATATATATATATATATATATTATATATATATATTTATATATATATATATATATATATATATATATATATATATATATATATATACATATATATACACATATATATATATATATATATATACATATACGCATACATATATATATATATCTATATCTATATATACATATATATATATATCTATATATATATATATATATATATTATATATATATATATATATATATATATATATATATATATATATATATATATATATATATATATATATATATATATATATACATATACGCATACATATATATATATATCTATATCTATATATATATATATATATATATATATATATATATATATATATATATATATATATATATATATATATATATATATATATATATATATTTATATATATATATATATATATACATTTATATACATATACATATATATACATATTTTTTTTTTTTTTTTTTTTTTTTAAACATCTTAGCTTCCAAAAAGGCTGCAAGCAGCCACTAATTAAAGTTGGAAGTTACTGTAAGAGAAAAGATGAAGATTGTAGAGCAAGATAACGATTGACGGACGATTTAAAAGATTGCAAATTATATGAATCAGGAAAGCAAGATGAAGGAAGCGAATTCCAAAGAGCTGATGTTCGAGGAAAAAAACTAGACGAATAAGCGTTTTTGGAGCACTTAGGAACAGTCACAGAAAAAGGATGACACTTAATTGAATGACGAGTAACACGAGAATGAATTTTAGTAGATGGCACAAGAGACGTTTAGCTCTTTCGAGCAGTGCCCATTATAGTATTTGTAGAAAAGAGAAAGAGAAGCAACATTACGACGATGTGATAATGGTTGAAGGTTGGCTGCAAGAGCAGGTCCAACTATGTTTACAATGCGTTTTTGCACCTTGTCTAAAAGAGAAAGGGCATCATTAGAAGATCCGCCCCAGATATGGCAACAGTATTCCATACAAGGCCGGATTTGAGATTTATAGAGGTAGAGAATAGAATCCAGAGTAAGAAAGTGGCGAGCTCGATAAAGAGATGCAACCTTAGCAGATGCTAATTTTGCAACCGATTTGATATATGGTTTCCAAGAAAGATTGGAAGTAAGAGTTAATCCTAGAAGATGAAGAGTAGGTGACTCATCGAGTACATCACCGTTCATAAATATAGGAAGA
>NC_088931.1:76292500-76295000 GCF_038396675.1 Hydra vulgaris
CTGCAATTTCTATTCATAACTATTACTTTCATATCTATAAGCAAAATAATTTTCTAGAAAATAGGTGTCTGCTTACTATTGCAAGAAACCATTGTAAAAAGGTTTGGTCTAATGCCAAAACCTGATAATCTCAGGTCACAAAATCTCATATTTTATCTCAAAAGTTAGGCTCTCGTGACTTCTGGAGAATCTTTAGCAATATAATAAGGACAAATCTGTTATTCCACCTCTCTAGTATGATTCAGATTTTGTCACCTCACCTAAAGACAAAGCTGAATTGTTTGCTAAGAACTTCTCATCAATATCATCTTTTGATTTCACTAGTCACATTCTACCTGATATAGTGGACACATAGGTTGATCTACTGCTTGACATTCAAATCACTCCAGCTTCTGTATCTTAAGTGATTTCCTGTTTAGACTCTTCTACAAATTGTGGTCCGAACAACATACCTGTTATAGTCTAGTTCTCTGAAGCTGTCGTCTATACTTTCAAAACTAATTAACAAGTGCTTATCAGAGACTTGTTTTCCAGTCTACTGGAAAGCAACATCTGTTATCACTATTTTCAAAAATTTGGAGAGCGATCTGACTCATCTAACTGCCGTCCCATTACTCCTCTTCCTATCATAAGCAAAGTTTTTGAGTCTTTTATTAACAAAATCACTGATCTTGAATCTAATAACTTACTTTCTGATCATCAATATGGATTTGGATCTTCTCATTCCACTGCTGATTTGTTAACGGTAATAACCAATAGGTTTTATGCATAAGATAGATTTGGAGAGGTTAAGGCTATTGCTTTCAACATTTAACCTTTGATAAAATTTGGCATGTTGGTCTTCTCTATAAGCTCTGTTCTTACGGTGTATCAGGTAACATCTTTAAGATTATTGAATCCTTCCTTACTAATTATAGAATAAAAGTTGCCTTTGATGGACTGTACTCTTCTGCATTTCCTGTAAATTCAGGGTTTCCTCAAAGTTCTATCCTTGGCCCCATACTTTTTTTAATTTACACTAATGATCTCCCAGAAACTCTCACATTCAAGGTGGCATTGTTCACTGATGATACTACCATTTATTCTTGTCTTGATAAGAAGCCAACACTCTCTGATTGTTTATAGGGGCATTTGGACTGGTTCATCTAATGATGCTCTTTCTCTTCTAGACAAGGAGGTTTAAAAACGCATTAAACATAGTTGGACCCACTCGATCTGCTTAGCTTGAGCCTCTTTCCCATCTTCATAAAGTTGCATCTCTTTCTCTTTTCTACAAATACTGTCATGATAGCTGCTCAAAGAAGTTATCATCTCTAGTTCCATCAACTAAAACTTGTTCTTGCTTGACTCATCATTCAGCAAGTCTCATTCTTTTACTGTATCTATCCCTGCATACTCTAAAAACTTTTGTTTGTCTAGTTTTTCCCCTTGTATTTCAACCCTTTGAAACTCCCTCCCATCTTCATGTTTTCCTGACTTATACCTTCACCTTTTTAAGTCTTCTGTCAACCTTTCCATCAAGTTTCCTTGGTCATGCTTAATCAGTCAAAAAAAAATCAGTCATACTTAATCAGTTCAAGTCAAAGGATTGAAGAAATAGTTAAGACACAATTTAAAAATAAATATTTACAATTATAAAACTCAAGAAAGATTTTCTGAGTTTTATAATTGTAAATATCATTATTTGCGATTTTTAATTAATAAAATAAAAGAAATTAGTTTTTTTAAATAAAATAAAAGAATAATAGGTTAAAGCTTTTGCACAATTATAATATTACTTGTAGAATTTCATTTTGCCCAGGCAATTTTGGTCATTAATCAAGTCAAATTATGGTTAAAAGTACAGTAGAGTTGTTTATTTGTATTTTTTTATATTTTTTTTTAACATCTTCACTTCCAGCAAGGCTGCAAGCAACCACTATTAGCAGGCCTTCCCAGGAAACCTGTGCGGTTTATTGTCTTTTATGTCCACGCGGTGGGATACAAACCACAGAGATTCTGTGTGTGAAGTAAATGCCTTATCCAAATAAGCTAAATATGCGTATACTTAGGAACAAATAGATATAATAATAAAACAAAAAAATATATACATAAAAGTAGTATACATATGTATTACATAGACGCATTTATATAGGAACAATATATAGTTGGTACATTAAATTATACAAATATATTTTACAATCAGATAGTAATTTATATTTTTGCTTTCCGAAAAAAAAAACAAATAAAATATAGGAAAATTATTCTTTTTAATGTTAACTTGAAACTTTTTTTTTTTTTTTTGCTTTGCCTTATCCAATTTCCAAAAAAAACAGCACTTAAATTATTGACTTGATTTTTTTTTTTTTCTGTTTAAATTTATTTTAATTTCCTATTTTGTTAAGTTTGCTTTCTTTATTTTTGAAACTCAGTTTTTTCCAAAACGCTTAATATAATAAAACTTGCAAACGGCCGTGACCAAGTTGTCTAAAAAAAAATACTCATGCGTAGGCAAAAAACA
>NC_088931.1:76597500-76692500 GCF_038396675.1 Hydra vulgaris
CCAAGTCAACATCTATCAAAATGTTCTAATAATGCTTAAATACGAACTTGGATTACTCCCATCGCATTTTTTAGATAACTATTTCAAATTTAACTATTGTAGATATACCACAAGAGCAACAGGCAACTTCATAATGTCTTAAAGAACAACAAAGTTCTTACGGTTTTTTATTTCCTACCAGGGTGGGTACTTAAAAAACAAAATAATATCCAAAAATATAGAACTTAAAGTATTAAATAGTTCTGCCAACTTAAAAGATAAATTAAAACACCTCATACTTAATATCAACAATTATATCGACATGTACTAAACTTAATAACAAAATTTATACTAAAATGCTAATGTGTATTACTGACTGCATATTTTTGACTATATATAAAAATAAATTTTATTTAACCATTTAAAGAGATACTCAATGATAAAACTTCATAGAATTCCAGGAGTTTTCCTTCACAACGACATGTATATGTCTGAAGTAACAAAAATTTCTTTTCTTTTGTTTCTTCTTATTTTTAAAAAACACTGTAATTTCATGATGAGAAACATTAATTTTAATTCTTAGTTAAATCACGTTTTATTGCGTTACGTTATACTTGGTATTATTATGTTATACTTTATACCTTGCATTATATTATGTCAAATAATTGTAACGTAGCGAAGTGTAAATTTACTGAATTAGTAAACAAACAAAAAATTAATATTAGAGTGTTTCAACTTTTTTTTTCTAACTTAACATTTAATTTTTTCCGCTCAACGTTTTTCACTTAATAATTTATTAAAGAAAGTTCAAATAAAAATAAATTTAAATTAATATCTCTTGTCAAAGTTTTGTTAAATTAAACCATTTAAAAATTTAAGTTATAGGTCATAGACTTTTTAAGAAATAATTTCTTAAAGCATCTCGTTAAATTTTTGGCAATGAAAAAAAAACTTTTTTACAATTTTTTTCTTTTGCGTAATAACTTTTCGCGTTGACTAACAAAATAATAAAATTTTGTTAGAAATTAAATCGTAAATTAAAATTATTTGCACAATTTATAAATATAATTTTTTCTAACAGTTGAAAATATTAAAACACGTATATCTTAGGAACTAAATAAACTACAGAAGTGGTTGAAACCTTTTTGGAAATGAAATATATTAAGGAATTCAATGCATTTGAAATAAAAAATGTTTACATTCGCTATAAAAGTTGCCTCAACTCCCTACTAATGGCAAGAAGTAGGAGAATGTTGGAACTCTTGCAGAGATTTTTAGAGTATTTTAGCGCCTTATGTTGAATAAAAACCTCCACGGAAGGAAGCCAATAAACTTCTATTTCTGATTAGTATTTAAATTCTAAATGACGTCCTTAATGGTGACCCCCTAATACACGGCAAAAACGTTATTTGCACTACGGTCACGTGAACAACGTTATTGTCTTTATTCGCACGGTATCGTGCGTATCGACACTTATAAGGAAGTTAGATCTATATAAGATTATAAGGAAGATAGAAATTAGATCTTTTTTTATTTACTATAAGGCACTAAAAGATGTCACCGCGTGTTTTTGTAGTTACTGGATCAAACAAAGGAATAGGAAAATCAATAGTAAAACTACTTTTACAGGATAAAGAAGAAAAAATTGTGTACTTAACATCAAGAAATATAGAACTTGGACTTAAAGCTGAAGAAGAATTAGCTGCTTTAAACCTGCATGCTGAATATCATCAGCTTGATATCACAGATCAAAATAGCATTAATTCTCTCCGTGATCATTTACTTTCCAAGCACGGTGGTCTTGATGTGTTAGTTAACAATGCAGCCATTGCTTATAAGGAAGCTAGCAATGCACCATTTTCAGAGCAAGCAGAAGTTACTATTAATGCAAACTTTTTTGGTACAGTTCAAGTTTGCGATGCTCTCTTTCCTATATTAAAACCAAATGCTAGAGTAGTTCACGTATCCAGCATGGTTAGTGAATATGCTTTTAACAAGTTATCTGATGGTCGCAAGCAACAATTCAAAAACAGTGATCTCACTATAAATGGTAAACTTTTTTTTTTAATTCCTAATTTGTTGTTGATTATAATAAAAAAAGAAAAACTCTGTTTTGTAATGTATGGTATAAACTGTTATAAACATTTATTGCATTAAACCTAAAGCTTTAAAGTTCAAAAATATAATGTAAATTATTATATTATATCATATTTAGACTTAACAAATCATTGTTGACAGGCATGGAATCTTATCACTTAAAAAGTGATGAGATTCCATGCCTGTCTGAATCAACAGGACGGTAGGAGGCGCAATTATAAGCATTGAAAAATCAGTCCGAGACCATCATGAAAAAAACTCATAATAGTAGTCCTTATCAACCGTAAGGTAGTAGTAAATATGCAATGATAGAGTGAATCTGATACAGAAAAAATAATTGACTCCGGTGGCACTAAAGCTCAACATTTTTGTCTTTTTGAATATCTTATTCAGATATTTAACTTAGTGATTTATTTTCCAAACAATCCTAATCAATGAGATATAGTGAGACCTTACCTGAACCATCCAAAGGAGAATAAAGAGAAACTGGTTACAAGATTGGGTCAGAGACTAGACCCAAATCAAGGAGTAGAGTGTTTGGAAAAGAAATCACTAAGTTAAATATCTGAATAAGATATTTAAAAAGACAATAATGTTGAGCTTTAGTGCCACCGGGGTTAATGGTACTAAAACTATACCATTCAATGTGATAAACATTAAAGTATAACAATATTGGCTGGTGGATACAGAGAAAGCCTTTTTTGATTTGATCAGATATCGAAAAGAGTAAATAATTCTAACGAATCTGAAAACAACAATGTAAACAACTTTGAGCCGCAAATATGTGAAAGAGAAGATATAAATGCAGCTTTACAAATGATCAGAAAAAATAGTTAAGTTTTTTAAACATTCATCTAAAAGAAATTCCATTTTACAAGACTAAGTAAAAGTAGAGCATGGAATTGAACTCAATTACTGCTAGATTGGTGGACCAGATGGAATAGCATTGTGACAATGGTTAAAAGATTTTTAAAAGTGATGGGCGCAGTAAAAAAAGCATTAAATGAGTTGAACTCCCTAGAGCTATTTAACGATATTTATGTATCAGTTTTAAAAAATGTTTCCAACACCCTTCAACCAATCAAAATAGCTGATGAAGCATTAGGTAAACGTGATGCAAATTTGCTAACAGCTGATGCTATTTTAAATTTTTTGTTTGATTCCCTACGTAACAACAATGATGCAATTTCAGAGGAGACGTTACTAGCTCTGTCTTTTCGCGTTAAAGTGAAGAAATCAAGATCTTGTGACTTTGATTATATACCTCCAAACGCACAATTTACATTCAACTGCTACTCCTGAGTTACCTTCATCTTCAAAATCCAATTATTCGTTATGCAAGTGACATTTATTAGATTATTCTGTGAAGATGTCAATATTGGAATTGAAAGTGAATCCTCTAAAGAAAATAATTGCTTAATATTTACAAATATTAAAGGCAGATTGACAATAGCTGCAATAAATGCAACATATAAACCTAAAGATTCTAACAAAGACCTCAAAAAAGTTCAAATGTATGAGAATACAGGAAATATTACAAACAATTTAAAAAAGCTACTTGATGCCTTAACTTGCATACAGCCAACCTCAATAGAAAGCAAGAGAGTATTTTCATTGTCGTCTAATTTTTGCTCAAAACAAAGATCATCATCTCAACTCTATGACTCATCTCTAGACTGCCTCACAATTTTAAAAAGTTATTTCCTAACCAATTAAATTTAAAATATGTTTTCTTTAAGTAAAATTAATTTTTCTCAATACATGTATTACAAATTTTCATTATGCATACAGGGTGGAGCAATTTTCTAAGGGGAAAAAAAAAAGACTCGAATTGATATCTATTAAATTATATAATAAAATTTAAAAAATATTTTCCGATTTTGATGAGCTCTTGAGCTTCCTCTTTGGATTCTAAATTCTTGACAGGTCCTAAAATTTTTGAATTTTTTTTTCTAAACCATATTAAGCTTGGACTCAAAAAAAGTAGAAAAAGATGCATTTTTTCTTAAATAATAATTTTATTTAATAAAAAAATTTTGCAAAAAAATATACCTAAATATACCTTGTTTTGTTACAAATGGGGGTTTTTTAAGAAAAAAATGACTCTTAAGAAAAAAATGATTTTTTATTCCTTTATTTTTGAATAAAAACAAATATTATTTTCAAAATCAGCATATTATTCTGCTTCTTTTGAAAAAAATTCAACGATATTAGACCCGTCAAGAATTTAGAATCTTATAACAGAATCTACTTGTGGTAGTGGTAGAGCGCTCGCTTCATAAGCAAGAGGTTCTAAGTTCAATCCCCACCACATCCCTGGTAGTACCGCACTTAACTTGTTTCTCCACGCAGCGGCTTAGTTTGTCAAGGTTCGTGTTTCGGAGTTATAGAGTTGAGAGAGGGTTATAACCACAATTAAGTAGCCTCCTCATCTGTAGTGGCCTTCTGGGCCTTAGGGAGGTGAATTAACAACAACAAAAAAATGTAGCTACAGAACTTAGATTACATGAAGTGATGAAAGAAATCAAGGTTAATGTATGGTAGAGTAGACACCTTTTAAACAATACCAGTTGGAATCCAGTTTGAAAGCATTGACAATAGATTGAAAAAAAAGATAAATACATTAACAGCTGACAGTTACGAGTAACATGCAAGTAGTGTACTGGGATAAATTTTTAAAATATTGGAGTCACCTAAGAACTATACCATTTTGCAGACTTGGACAGCGTCCAATTCATTAGGGTACTTAAACGTACACAAAATTTTTATAATTGCCACATCAGAATGTTGAGCACAAACATTTCTAAAGTTAAAAAAAAATAATGAAATTCTAAAAACATTTTGGGAAAACAAAAATGTTCATCCATCAACAGATACACAAGCTAGAAATGTTGAAGATAAATTCAATAAGGTATGTGATAGGGGGATATCAAATAAGCATTCCTTGAAATGAGGATCCAATATTGTTACCAAACAGCTATGAAATAAAAGTAAATTGGTAAATAAGTATGGAAAAACCGTTTAAAAGAACACCTGAGGTGGTCGAAATTCACAAATAAACAATCAGAGTTACTTATAAAAAAGTTATATATAAAACATATGACTACAAAAATCAATGGATTCTTCCAAACTTCAGTGTCATAAAAGAGACTACAAAAGTCAGAATCGTTTTTGACACTGTTACATAATGTCAAGGCATTTTGCTGAATAATGTGATATATCAAGAACCAAATCTGCAATGACATCTCTGTGTTGTTCTTATGCTGTTCCGAAAAATGCAGTTGCTTTGCTGGTTGCGTTCAGAAATGTACTTGCAAATTGAACTGAATCTAAAAGATCAATGGTATCACAGATTTCGGTGGATAAAGATTTCTAAACAGCCTGAGTTATTTGAGTTTAAAAGAGTTGTATTTGGCATCAATTCCAGCCATTTTTAAACACAGTTTTTTTTATAAAAAAACATGCAGAGAAATATAAAAAAAAAGTTTCCACTTGCTGTGGAGACTGTTGATAAGTGTACGTATATGGACGACAGTATGGATTCTGTTGAAAATGAAGAAAAAGCAGTTAAACTCTATAACCAATTTACATAAGTGTGGAAATAGGCTGGAATGACTGCAAGAAAGCGGTTCTCCAATTCAAAGAAAGTGATGGAATACATTCCTTTAGAATCAAGAGCAGCAAAAATAAATATCAACATAGAAAACTTACCTGCGGGTAAAAAATTGTGCGTATTATGGGAAGCAGCCGAAGATATATTTACATTTAATTACATTTTACCACCCGAACCAGTGACAAGTAAATGACTGCTTTTAAAAAACATCTTAAAACTCTTTGATCTACTCAGGTTATTGTCTCCTTTTGTTATTTAAGCGAAATTATTATTTAAGGAACTATTAAAATTTTTTTAATCTTTCACATAATGGTCAACACTTCTCAAAATGTTGTTGGAACAGTTTGTTACTTAGTTAATTGTTATGAAATTAGCATATTGTCAAGTTCTGTTGTTTTATCAAAACCTATGTCGTTGCATTGAACTTTTTTTTTTTTTTTTTTTTTTTTTTGTTATTCACCTCCTTAAGGCCGATAAAGCCACTACAGATGAGGAGGCTACTTAATAGTGGTTATAACCCTCTCTCAACTCTATAACTCCGAAACACGAACCTTGACAAACAAGGCCGCTGCGCGGAGAAACAAGTTGAGCGCGGTACTACCAGGGACGTGGTGGGGATCGCTTTACCACTACACCACTACCGCATCAACCAACTCAGTTGGCTTTCCAAGATTAGTGTTAATGAGTGTCATGTTAGGGTTGAAAGTAAAATAATACTAGGTTAGATTATAAATTATGGAATAAAATAATACTAGTTAAGGATACTTATACTTTGATGATTAAATCTGAAGTAAATACAGATGGATGGCGTTTACAACCACGAATAACACAAATCTCAGCCTTGTTACAAAGGTTCCTAATCAACTGTAATAAAAAATGTTGATCATTTGGAACACTCTCAACTGAGGAAATAATGATGCAAAAATGGAATTAAATATAAATGCTCAGAAGAAATCATATGCAGAAGACAATTAAAAAGTAAAAAAGAAGTATTCTAAACTAGCTGTTTAATAAAGTTATTGCCTCGAATAGATGAAAGTAGTTTGTTAAAATGCAATAGTGATTAATAACATTAGTATGTAATTAATCAACTATCAATAATAATTACCATACATTAACCTTAAAAATGCTGAATTTCTCCATTCTATAAAAGAAAGTCAATTACTTTAGCCAGAAATAACCACATAAACAAGGTAATTGCAAAAGAATGCCATGATGCAGGACAGCACATCTGTGGTGTAAATCATATTCTGGTTGAGTTGTCTACCAAGTATTGGGTAGTATCTGGAAGAGAAGAGATAAAATAATGGAAAAGGAAGTGTTCAAAATGCAAGCTACGAAAAGCAAAGTCAGCAACACAGATTATGGCATTTATATCAAGGAAATGTATAATAATGTAAACCTCTCTAAGCGTCATATATTGACCTTAAATATTACCTTAGCTAATGAGTTTGTTATTAGCCAGTTTTGTAAATAAGTAATTAAAAAAGTTAGAAAATAACTATAATGTCTCTCTGGGGAAATATTACATAATAAAATATATTTTGACTTTGTTAATTGATATTAAATTAAAATGCTACTATTCTATAAATATTTACATGATTATATATACCACATTATGGTATACATGGTCATGTAAAATTTATAGAAAAGTAGAGTTTTTGTTTAATATTGATTAGCAAAGCCAAAATATATAATGCTAAAATATTATTGAGTTTTAATACGCACTTTCTCACAAACATTCATAACCAAAGTTTTTTTTTTCAATGTGCATTGCTTTGTAACACTAAATTGCATTTGCCATTCAATAGACTATTCAGTATTCAACAAGTTTCTGCATATCTTTTAGTAATCTCTTTACTTGATTTATTTACTAAATTATTTTTATTTAAATTATTGTCATTTTTTTAATATAAACTGATAATTCAATATAAATGCAAACTGTCATTTAAGTAGAACTTTTTTCATTCAAAAATTCTTGTTAAATCCTGTTAATTAACCAAGACTGAGATCCACTGAATTAGTTTACCTTGAACTCTATGACTTTTTGACTTTTAAGGCCATCATTGAGGAGGATTCTTATCAAAAGCTTATGCAAAATTTAAGATTATCAGATTTATGCAATCTCAATTGTCAACAAATCCTGTCACCTACTTTAAAAAAAAAAAACATAAATTGGTCAAGTATCTTACATTTTCGATATTAAAATATGTTGACAAGATCAGACCATATAGTTTCAAAAGGATAGCCTACACAACCTTTCTGACTAAAAATATTGGAAAATGTTTAGTGACATTTTCTCTGATCTGTGTCTTGCCTGTTTTTATTCAAAAAAATTATACTGTTTGGGTCTGGATATTAGAAGCTTGGTATGACCAAGGTCTTGCTGATCTCTAATTAGATTGCTTAAAATGAGACTTTTTGCAAACCTGGCCCCAGCAAAATTATAAGCTTTACCAGGAGTTGATAGCTAGAGTTAGAAAAAAATTTATAATACTTTATATATTATAATTTTATACTAATATTTAATATTTATTAAATACTGGCTTATATTTATATATTTTTAAACTCTAATTTACCTCTAACAAAGTTGCAAGCGACCACTATTAAGTTATGAGTTACTTTAAAAAAAGCGGATAGGTTAAAAAGCTAGGAAATAGTTAACTGAAGACTTTAAAAGTTGTAAGTTGTATAAAAAAGGAAAAAATGAAGATGGGCAAGACCTAAACGGTTTTTTTGATATGCAAGGAGAAAAATTGTATTAATAAAAGTTTTTATAGCATAAAGGGACAGATAAAAAGTTTTTATAGCATAAAGGGACAGTAAAAAGATGCAACTTGTTGAATAAGAAGCCAAGTAAGAATGAGTTTTGGTTTATCGTAATAAAAATGATAGCTCGTTTGAACATTGACTACGATTAGAGAAACAGCATAAAAGAGGAACGCTAAAGCCTCATGATAATGATCATGATCATGATGTTTATATATGGCCAATTCCATAGTTCAGTGACGCATCATGCGGAGAGATTTTTTTTAATAGAAATTTTTCTATAACTCAAAAATAATTTTTTATTACTCTAAATCAATCTTGAATTAAAATTTTATAATATAAACTAAACACAATTGTATTAACATAACACTGCTACATAGCAAAAATTAAAACATGAGTTCAGTGACGCAACGCTGAAAAAAGTGTTTTTTTATCAGCATACTTTTAAATGAAGCTGAAATTTTAATTCTTGCTTGATTTATTAGCTTTTTTTGTTGTAATTTATTCATTTGGCAATAAGGTAGTCATAAAAAAAGCCACAAACAATAAAGTTTTCATATCGTTTTATTTTACAGAAAAAAAACTATCAGTTCAGTGACGCAACGTTTAGTGACGAAACAAAAAGACGAAATTAAAATCATTTTAAAAAGTTTTGTTATTTTGTAATAAATTTTAATTATACTCAGGTGAAAATAGCATCGGAACAACGTTATCATTCTGAACATAAAAATAATGTGATTTTGATATACCTTTGATTTTTCTTGAATAACTTAAAATTGAACTGAATCCAAGTTCATTTTTTTGTTGTCTTGTATCGTTTTCTGACATGTGAATTACAGATATTTTCAAATCTTGTAATGCTAACGCAAAATCTGCTGCTGACCTGATTTCGTATTGACTAGTTTTAACTCTCAGGGCTACGATTCGCTTAACAGTAGGTCCTATTCCGTCAACCACTCCTTTTCCGTGCATCGCTGCAAAGAAATGCCAGAAGAGTTTTTTATGAAAACGTTTTTCAAACACAACCATTGCAGCCATAATGCTTTTGTTTTTGAACTGAGAAGTGGCATTATCGCTGAACATGTGTATTTCTTTGACTTGATCAGGAATAAAGTGAAGGATTTTGTCAGTGTACGGTATAACGGAAGACTTAGTATGATCAGTTGAATCTGAAACTATGGCAAATGTTTTTAACTCAATTTTCCAGACTGCTAGGGTCATGATAGAAACTTGATTTTGACCAAAATGAGCCGCCTGTGGCTCATTTTGATAGAAACACCTAGCGTTTTCAGCCCAGTCAACTTGGATTACCGCAATTTCAGAATTAACACTCATCAAAACCTCCTTCAGTTTATTAAAAATTGTTGATTGGTTTTTCTTTACAAATGCGTGTTTAACGAACTTATCACGCATCGCTGATATGTGTTGGATGAGTTCTGTTACAGTAGACTTTTTTGAAATTTTTTCAATGTTTGCATATGTTTTAGTTTCAGGCTTTCTCCACTCGTCCCAGGATACTTCGAAACCAAATGTATTAACAGTTTGCAAGTGTTTATCGAACTGTTTCATACCTTTGCATGCAACGCATTTGTCATAGGCGCAATCGTATGTGTACGGTTCACAAACAAAGTTATTTATCATTTCAGATCCAACTTTGATTGAAGGCACTTGAATTGATTTTGTTAATGCATTTAAGGCAAATCGCATATTTTCATGCAAACTACAAACACAAACATTATGCGGAAATTTTGTAACTGATTTTACATTGCGTGGACGAAGGTCGCAAAATTTGCTGAGTCCAATTTTTATGTGCAGATGCTTTTCCTTGAATAACTCGAAAGCTTCTTTTAGCGTATAATATAAATGACGTATCTGAATATTGTTTGCTTTTCCGTCAGATAATTGAATTCGAGTGACATCTTTTTTGTTTGGTGATATTTGGGAAACTTCATCTTCATTATAAAAGTTTACAACTGCTAAAACATCGCTTTCAGAAAGACCATACAGCTTTGAACATGCTGGAGGTAGACCCGAATTATCTTTACAAGCAGAGCTATTTGAAAGACTAGAAAGAATTTCAGATTGTTTCTCCTTTGAAGTTGGTAGTGCTTTTAAAACTTTTTTCAATGCTTTTCCTCTTTGTTGAACGTTTTTAAAAGATGAGCTTGGTCTTTGATATTGATTTAAAAGTTTTCTTTTTAAAGCGCGACTTTTTAAAACTCTTAATTTTGCTTTAGCAGCATAAGCTGCTTTTTTATTAGGATCGGCTTTCAATTTTTCTCGATATCTCTTAGATCTAACTCTGGATATTTCTTTCTTTTTATCAGCATTCCGAGAAACATAATAACATAAACATAGCTTGGTATTCTGCATAACGTTTTTTTTTTACTTCTAATTTTGATTCCATTTCTTAAAAATTTACAACTTTATAAGAAAATGTTAACATAAATCCAAAAGTTTACTAATATTTACTAATAGCCCTTCACAATACTAAAATGCAAAAATTTATTCGAATTTGAAAAATTTGAAAACCCACAACGAAATCTGAACTTTTGGATGATATTTTGACTTCCTTACCGCGCTATTTTTTAAAACGCTAATTATCCCGTCGATGGGTTCAGTGACGCAACAGCTTTTAAACTATAACTATATGTTAATACAATGCTTTTTGACTAACTGTTTTTTTAGTAATAAATAAAAGTTTACATTAAAATATATAATTTCTAAACAAACCTCGCCTTAAAGCATAATTTCATTGCGATAATTAAACTTTTTTAGCTTCTAGTTCAGTGACGCAACGTATTTTTTGCAGATGTGTATGTGACAAAAAAACACTTGAATTATTTTTAAAGAGTAAAAGTTTTTTTACTCAAGACATATATGTAATCTCAAATATTCTTTCTAAACAAAAATATGTATATGTTTTGTTTAAAATATTGCAATAACTCGCGCTCAAATTTTACTCACTTTTTCGAATAATAAAAAGAACAAACAGTTGCTAACATTCATCAAATTTATCTACTCGGTTCAAACATTTTCTACTCAAAATTTATTATAACAATAATTTTAAGGTGTTTAAACTATAATTAAAGAAATAAAACCTTTTGAAAAAAGAAATTTTTAAACACGAAATTTATCTCTTCCATCGTGGAAATAGCCATATGCATATATATACAAAATATAACATAAATTTTGAATTAAAAAAACATACTTTAGGATGTATAAATGGTTATGCAGCCCTGGTCACAAACCCGGTCCTAGCTATATTTTATCAAAGCCAGCCCTGGCCTCCGTCAAATATCAATCCCGGTTGCTTACTAGTTAAAAAATATTTATAAATCTTCCTAATTTAATTGCTTCTCTAGTTCCTAAGAATGTACTCTTTCCAATATCTGATAAAATCAAAAATTTGCTTTCTCTTTATCCACCAGCCCATATTGTTATGGGTAACTTTAATGCTTATCACATTCAATAGTATAGTTTTAGTACCATTGACCCCGCTATTCATCAATAACACGAACTAAACTATTGGTTTGAGTGACCTGCGCTTTTATACTTGTATTGACTTTTGGATAGTTCGCGAACGTTTAAATTTTATTTAGAACTTTTATGTAAAATAAACTAAAGTTTATAAATAATATTTTTCTAATCGTTTTCCAATTAACAATTTTAATTTTGTCTAAATGTATTAACTGTTGTTTCTGTTATGAAATCTTTTTTTTTTTATGAGAGAAAATAATTAGAAATTATTTTGTGAGTGAATATTTTTAAATTTTTTTTTATAGGACTTAAAGATTTACTTTTGTTGTTTGTGGAACATGCAAAAAGTGACACATTAGTCGAAAATGGATGGCCTAAGACCGCATATGGAATGTCTAAAGTTGGTGTTTCCATTTTAACACAACTCCAGCAACGGAAGTTTGACAAAAATCCTGAATTAAACATTACTGTTAATTCTTGTTGTCCGGGTCTCGTCAATACTGATATGACTGGTGGAAAATATGATAACATGTTAACTCCAGATGAAGGCGCTGATACGCCTACTTATCTTACTTTGCTTCCCGTCGGAGATAATTCAATGCCAAAGGGTTGTTTTTATAAATTAAGAAATCCTGTTCCTTATCCACCATCCTCATAAGATAAAATTTGTACATCGTTTTTTTTTTAATAAATTTGTCAAAAGAAAATTGGTTATTGTTGTTTAATTAAATTGTCCTTAGGCATATATTTCAGCGCTTTGCAAAGTATTGTGAGGTGCCAAATAAACGTCGGTTATTTTTTGACGTGCTTTGAACGCTATTTAAGAAATATTCTTAGTATAAAGTTTTTTTTAATGAAATAGTGTGTAGTGCCTAAGTAAAACCGGGTCTTATTAAAAACCAAGTTTGGCTGCTTTTTAATAGGGTACCGTTTTGCTTTCGTCACGCATATATTGAATAAATTAAAACTAAACTAAGGATTCTGGGGTCGAAATGCGTACAAACAACTCAAAAATGTATAACAACAACAATACAAGTTGTTCAGTTTTCGATACTTTTTGAGTTTTATTGATTACAATGAAAGTTTTCATTATGATTAGTAAGTTAAAATTTGATTTTTTAAAGCGTTATTACTCCAAGATTTTATTTTTACCAGTAGTTGAATTTCTTTGGCAATAAGTAAAGTTGAATAAATTAATGAATTTAATGAATCTAAATACGCTCAGGGTGGGTGTATTTTCCAAAAGTTAACTAATTACCCCTCTTTCGTATTAAGCACCTAAGAGTAAACGAATTAACAAAAAGAATTAGACAAAGTCAGAAAAATATTAACCAGCTCTCTAAACATTGACTGTTAAAATGACACTTTTAAAATAAAAATATATTTAGTTATTAAGTATATAAGTTTCTTTTTAAAAATTGCGAGCAAATAAAATAAGTACATATTTACAAAAATGTTTATAAGTTTTAATTCATAATTTTTAAGACAGCTTAAATTTCAACTCTGAAAAATTTGTTCAAAATGGTTTTTAATCTTTTTAAATTTACTTTTTTTTTTTTGTATTAGTACTTGTGAAAGGATTATACAAAGGAATCTTTATATATACATATAAGAAAAAAGTGAAAAATTGCAATTAGCAAAAAAATAACAAAATAAATAAACAGTTTAATTTGTAAAAACAAAATTTAAATTTTACAAATATAGTCAAGCACACAAGCATTGTTTATACAAAATTTACCTATAATAAAGTAACATAGACTAATTAAGATGCTAATGCCAATAAATAAAGCATTACTCCATCAAATAATCCGAACTTTTGATTGAATTGCTTATTTTAATCTGAATCTAAATAAATGTGTTGATTGAATTATTCAAAATAAACTCGTGCTTTTTACAATTATTTTTTATGGCCTCTTCTTTTGTAAACTTTTCACACGCTTAAAAATAGCGCAATATAAATAGCTGCTTGTTTCTGTAAAAGCAAGTCTTGAATTATAAATTCTTTTATAATTCAATCTTGAAAATTAATAAACTCCATAACTCCACACTTCTGAAATAAAGCCTCATTACTTATGCTACACTGATATAAAATTTGATGTACTTTTTAACAAATAACTATTAAGACTTTGTTCTAACCGTCACACTCCATGAGCTGAAATAATATTTCAAACTCTCAACTTTCATATTTCAAATATGAAAATTGACAATTTGCTGGTCCAAGAAAGTCATAAAAGTAGAAAATTGAGACTCGTTAAAGCGATAAACCATACTTTTTTATGTTCATATAATAAAGGACTAAATTATACAAAAAATCAACGATAAATTCACGGCTATTTCTAGTATTAAAATAAACAATTACACTTTCGTAGACAATCAACAATTACACTTTTGTACAACAATGCTGCATTCTGTATTTAAATCAGAACTAATAAAGAGTTTCCAAATTTCTTTGTTATAATGACTATACATACTATTTGCATCTATGTTAATATTATCTTCATTCTTTTCGACAAGAAAATCTACTAGATGAAAACTTTTTGTTCCAATATATAATTTTGAAAGCTTTATTTTTCTTTTATCCTTTTTTCCAAGTTTGTCATTGAATCTTTAGTTATTCCTTTTTTTTTAATTACACCAGCTGACAAACGTTCAAGGTAGCAAGAATCTGATGAGAATAAATCCTAATAACATTATTTTATTGCACTTTTATTCACATTTTCTTCTTAAGTTTTTATGTATCTTGTATTGTTTGTACGTTTTTCGATCCCAGAAAGCTTTGCGAAAAATAAAAGTAGAATATCTGGTTTAGCAAACTAAAAAACATTCATCTATGCCAAATACCACATTGTTTACATTTTAAAAACACTAATAAAATTATCTATTTAATCCTTCACATAATTGTTGACGCTTCTCAAAATGCTATTGGAACAGTTTGCTATTTAGTTGAATGTTATGAAATTGGTGGAATGTCAAGTTCTTTTGTTTCGTCAAAAACTTGTGTCGCTCCATTAAACTCAGTTAGCATTCTAAGATTAGTGTTAATGAGCGTAGTGTTAGGGTTAAAACTTGCACTCTCTGTCATTGAAGCTTTACCTTGCATCATATAAATGGAGGATGTTGTATTTTGGTCTGACAGCGTAAACACGTTATCCTGGATTAAAAACCCAAGTAGAAGATTCAAATTTTTTGTTACAAATAGAGTTGGAAAAATGCAGTCTCATTAAAATCAGAAACAATTACGTTTACGTACAACAGGAAAAAATTATGGGGATTAGTCATCTAGAGGAATAGAATAAAAGCGATTAAAAAGCAGTAATTTGTCGTGGAGAGGACCTGATTTTATCCAACTAGAGAAATCCCAATGACCAACCAATGGTTTTAAAGAAATTAAAAATAAAATTATACTAGAAGTTAAGAATAATTATACTTTGATGGCTATTAAATCTGAAGTAAATACAGATGAATGGCGTTTAGAACCAACCCGCTACTCAAGTTGGAGACGGTTAACACAAATCTTAGCCTAGGTACAAAGGTTCCTAAACAACTGTAGTGAAAAATGTTCATCATTTGGAACACTCTCAACAGAGAAAATAATGATGCAGAAACAGAATTAATTGTAAATGCTAAGGATATGACCAAGGCACAGTGGTTTAAATGGTGGACATAAGTAAAATATTTAATGTTTTGAAATTAAAATTTAACTTAACTTCTATATACTTTAAATGGCATGAAAATTTAAGTTAAAAAAAAAAAAAGTTAAAATTTTTGTCCATTTGGTTAAAAAGTTTGTCTAAAGTTACGACATTGCAAAGTCGAACAATTTGCGTGGTGAACATCGTGGTGAACAGACGCGTTTTCTTACAGTTAAATGTTTTTTGGAATTTTTTTAATTCGTTAAATAAAAATTGATATGTCTAAATCAGAAGAGTTAGTTTCGATTGCTATGATGAGAGAACTACTAAATATTCAAAAAGAAACAATTTTGTCTTTGTTTCATGAAGCATTATCGAACATAAATGAGAGGTTTGATAACTTTCAATCTAGTTTTAAAGAAGTTCGGCGAGAAATCGACGAAATGAAATCTGGATTAAATTTTGTTGGCGATGTATTCAACGATAAAGCTAGAGCAGTTGAGGAAAAAATTAACAAAGTTCACGATGATTTATCAAATGTACGAAAAATGCAGGGTAAAATATCTTCTGACAATATTGAGTTAAAATTAAAAAGCGTTGATATTGAAGACCGTAACAGAAGAAACAATTTAAGAATTGACGGGGTCGTTGAAAATAACGAAGAAAAGAATTGGGAAATCACAAAAAAAAAGGTAAAGCAACTATTTAACGATAATCTTGGTATTGAAAAAGATATTATAATTGATCGGGCTCATCGAGTGGGAGTAGCTAATGATAAACGAGAGCGAACAATTGTCTTGAAGCTCCGGGATTACGAGGACAAAAAAACAATTTTGGAAAGAGCAACAAAATTAAAAGGAACTAATATCTTTCTAAACGAA
Organism: Hydra vulgaris; assembly: GCF_038396675.1. Lineage (NCBI taxonomy): Eukaryota > Metazoa > Cnidaria > Hydrozoa > Anthoathecata > Hydridae > Hydra > Hydra vulgaris. Next base: position 76,613,952 of record NC_088931.1, read on the forward strand.
GATTTTAGTTTTACCACGCGAAAAATTCGAAAGGAACTTTTTGATCAGGCGAAGATACATCAAAATGGCTATTTTGCAAAAGTTGTTTACAACAAACTTATTGTTCACGAATTTCGAGAAAACACCCGCAACACTGATGTTATTCCGACATGCGTAAACGAGTTTTTAAATTATACATTTTTAAAAAATGGCAGCGCTTTTTCCACAGAAATTAGATTTTTACAATTTAAATTTAGACTTTTTTGAAGACAACTTTATAAATAACCTATCCGAAGAAAATATAAATATTTTTCAAGAAACTCAAATGAACTTAATTAACACACCGTATATTGATCCTTTTGAATTTAAAGTAATAGCAGATGATGGCTCATTTTCTGTATTACACATAAACATTAGAAGCATGCAGCAAAATTTTGATAAATTTAAAAAAATTTTAAATATTTTAAACAACACGTTCGACATCATATCTATTTCAGAGACTTGGCATGATACAGAAAGTTCTCTTGAATTAAATTCTAATTATATATTACCATTTTATAAACTAATAAGTCAATCAAGAGGAAATGGGAAAAAAGGAGGAGGATTAGGAATTTATGCCTTAGAAAAGTATGCTTTCAAGATAAAAAATATACTATGCTTTTCAAATGATAATTATGAAAGCCTTTTCATTGAAATTATTAATAAAAAATACCGAAACATTTTAGTTGGATGTGTTTATCGTCCACCGAGTGGAAAAATAAAAAATTTCGAAACTTTTATCAAAAATACGATTATGAAAATAAATAAAGAAAATAGGACATATATATATATATATATATATATATATATATATATATATATATATATATATATATATATATATATATATATATATATATATATATATATATATATATATATATATAACTGGTGACATAAATCTTGATGCTCTTTCTAACACAAAATTTCCAAAAATAAAATCTTTTTTTGATATGCTTTTTAAATTTAATGTCTTGTCAACTATTATTAAACCAACGCGAGTAACAAAAACCTCTGCAACAGCAATAGACAATATTTTTATCAATAATTATTTAGAAACGACATTTGAAACCGGTATATTTTTGACAGATATTAGCGATCATTTCCCGATATTCATAAAAATAAAAAACTTTAAATCTATGTCTGATTGTCATTCAAACATTTAAAAAAACGAAATTTAAAATTGAGTAAGACTAATAAATTAACAAGTGGACTAAAACAAGAAACATGGAACAACGTATATAAATGTAAAGATACTAATGAAGCTTACAATGCCTTTTTAAGTACATTTTTGGAGTACTTTAATGAAACCTGTCCAAAAGAGATAATAACAACTAAGTCAAAAGCAATTGCTAATCCGTGGATGGATAAATCGTTATTAAAGTGCTCAAAAAAAAAGCAAAAACTTTACAATAAATTTTTGAAAAATAGAAGCAATGATAATGAAAAAAATTACAAAAATTATAAATTTTTTTACCAAGATCTCATTAAAAATGCAAAAAAAAAAAATATTACAGTAATCAAATTAACAAATGCAAATTTGATAGCAAAAAAACATGGTCCATCATTAATCTCATAATGGGAAAAGAAAAACTAAATTCACCTTCTCTTCCTAAACGAATTGTTATTGAAAATAACGATATATTTTGTCAAAAACTAATTTCAGAAGAATTCAGTATATAATTTTACAAATATTGGTCCAAATCTTGTAAATAAAATTGTACCAACATCTGTATCATTTAAAACCACGAATAACGTTACCAATTATTGATTATGAATTAGGCTATGAAGAATTAGAGGTAGCCTTTGCCTCCTTAAAAAAAAAAAAGGCTCCCGGATTTGATGAGATATCTAGTGATATAGTTATTGCAAACAAACACAGTCTTAATAGACCCCTGATTCATATACTTAAGCTCTCATTAAATTCTGGGATATTTCCGGATGTACTTAAATTGGCAATAGTAATTCCATTATACAAATGTAATGATCATTCTGACATTACAAACTACAGGCCTATATCAATACTTTCTGTATTTTCAAAACTCTTCGAACGTGTAGTTTATAATAGAATCTATGATTACTTCATTAAAAACAATTTTTTTTACCAAAATCAGTTTGGCTTTCAAAAAAATCTCTCTACAGAGCATGCAATCATTGAAATAGTAAATCAAATAACTAATGGTTTTAAAAATAATAAATTTACTTTAGGAGTGTTTCTTGATTTATCAAAAGCATTCGATACAGTGGACCATTGCATTCTCTTAGATAAGTTAAGGCATTACGGAATAATAAATAAAACTTATTATTGGATTAAAAGCTATCTTACAAACAGAAAACAATATGTAAATAATGTCCAATCTGGAGTATTAAATGTCATATGTGGAGTCCCGCAAGGATCGATTCTTGGTCCACTTCTTTTTCTAATATATATAAATGACTTTTGTAATGCATCTTTAAAAATGAACTCGGTCATGTTTGCAGATGACACAAACTTGTTTCTCACCAACAATGATATCAAGAAATTATATGCAGACATGAATATTGAGCTGTGTAAAGTAAACAACTGGTTTAAGGCAAACAAACTCTCACTTAACGCTGAGAAAACAAAGTATATACTATTTCACAAAAAAACACAAGAAGAAAATCTTCCTCTCAAGTTGCCTAACCTATCTCTAAATGATAAACTAGTAAATAAGCAATCCAATATAAGATTCTTAGGAATCATTGTTGATGAAAAATTATCCTGGCTTCCACATATAATATATATTCAGTCAAAAATTACCAAAATAATAGGTTTGATGTATCGAGTTCGCTCCTACGTCAATAAAAATAGTCTTAAACTGATCAACTTTGGGCTAATTCATAGCTTCATCAGCTATGCAAACATTTCATGGGCAAGTACTCAAGCGGCAAAGATTAAAAAAATTTATAGTCTACAAAAACATGCCTGCAGAATCATTTACTCAAAAAATAGGCGTGAACACGCTAAGCCCTTAATGAAAGATATGAAAATGATGAATGTGTTTGAAATTAATATCTACCAGCATTTAATTTTCATGTATCGTTATAATCACAATATCTCTTCTATAAGCTTTAACAACAAGTTTAAAATAAATAAAAATGATAGCTATAATCTTAGAACGAATATGTCCAACACATATAAACTGCCTCGGATAATAAACAAATATTCAGAGTACAGCATTCTATATCGAGGTCCAAAAGTATGGAAAACTTTTCAAAAAGGATTCAAAGGTACGGTAAATTCGTTAAGTTCATTCAAGTTTTTAACAAAAAAAGAAATTTTTAAAATATAAGAAACGTTTTTTGTTAATGATACTTTGAATAATTTCTCATAAATCTGTTTTTGTTTTATTTCTACTTTTGTTGGTTGCTTATCAATTTTATTAGCGAATTACGCGTTTTATTACGATATTTTATTGAAATTTTATTACGCATATTGTAACATATTACGATATTTTTTTGAAATCTTGTTATAGGGGCTCTATGAAAAGATTGCGATAACGTACTGTCATCCTCATCTTCTTTGAGCCCCTATCTGTTTTACTTATTTTATTTATTGAAATTTTATATTACGAAGTTGTAAAATCTTATATTATATTAAAACAGAGAAAGAAAAAAAAAAACAATTTGGAAAAAAAAAAAACACTAAAATCCATTAGAGTTTTTGAGTACACTGAGGCATATTCGTTTAGACGCATCAACTTTTTTCTCTTTATCTTAATTTTTTTCTATGTATTGTCAACTGATATGCATGCAAGTTATTATCAAAGTAATTGTTGTGTTGTGGGCTAATAAAAACCACAAAAAAAAATTTTCTATGTGTCTTTATTAACATGAGAGTATGTTTGATATACAAAAGCACATTTTTTAATTGGAATATATCTATAGACGCAATTAGGTTAATAACGGTAATTATTGATTTTTAATCACTTTTACACAAATAAATTTTAAAATATAAAATAAATTTTAGTGCTTTTGCTCTGCCAGTATCATTTTTATTGAATTTTACTAAATGAAACTATTTGACAGATGCTGAAAAAATACAAATTAATTTATATCGTGGCTCAGAAATCTCACCAGCACTTTCTATACGAGAAATAGCAAGAAAAATTGGAAGATCTGACCATGTTGTACGAAACTACATTGCAAAAGATGACAATTACGGTGTAAAAAAAGCAACAAACGGCAACAAAGTATTAACAAATCGGCAAACTAATCGAATTCGCTTCGAAGCAACCAAAAATAAATTGAATGCAACACAAATAAAGGATAAATTATTATTGCCTGTCACCAATAAACATGTTGGACATATTCTACGTACAACACCAAACGTAAAGTGGAAGAAACCACACCAAAAACCAATGTTAAAAAAACACCATAAAATTGCTAGATTACAGCTTGCTAAAACCCATATGCATTGGACTCATGAGTGGCAAAACGTAATATTTTCAGATGAAAAAAAGTTCAATGTAGATGGTCCGGACTCTTACAGTTGTTATTGGAATAATCTAAGAGAAATAAATGACCCACAAACAAAACGAAATTATGGAAGAGGAAGTTTAATGGTTTGAGGTGGATTTTCTTATTCAGGAAAATTGACTCTGTGTTGTGGTTTACCTAAAATGAACTCGATAAAGTATACAGAAATGTTGGATGATGTTCTCATAACTTATATGGATGAAAACATGGACGATAATGCCATATTTCAGCAAGATAATGCAGCAATTCACACATCTAGGCAATCTATGAAATGGTTTAAAGACCACAAAATCCCGGTTCTCGAATGGCCAGCTTGTAGCCCGGACTTAAATCCAATCGAGAACGTGTGGGGAATGCTATCAAGAAAAGTTTATGACGCTAAAGCAGCCGGACACCAATTTAAAACTGTTACTGAGTTAAAGTGTAAAATCCTTGAAGCATGGTCCGAGTTGGATCAAACTACACTTCAACGACTAGTGGAGTCAATGAAAGGCAAAATTTTTGAGGTGATCCAGTGTAATGGAGGATGTACGCATTACTAATTTCCATCTTTTAATGTCAAAAATATGACTGCACCTATAGATATATTCCAATTAAAAAATGTACTTTTGTTTATCAAACTCTCATGTTAATAAAGACACATAGAAAAAATTTTTTTGTGATTTTTATTAGCCCACAACACAACAATTATTTTGATAATAACTTGCATGCATATCAGTTGACAATACATAGAAAAAAATTAAGATAAAGAGAAAAAAGTTGATGCGTCAAAACGAATATGCCTCAGTGTATACTCGGAAAAAAGTGATGAAACAAGAAGATTATTGAGCTAAAACTTGGAAAATTATTATTTAACAATAAGGGATAAAAAGCCTACATAAAAATATATTTTTCTGGCTAACAATAAGAGTATTTTCAGGAAGAAAATTAGATAATTTTTATAAAAGTGATATAAAAAATTCACATTTTTCAAATCACTTTTATGAAACATTTCACTGATTATCTCAAAAACCGCTAATGACGCCATACTAAACCTTATATGATTTATACTAAACCTTATATGATTTCCAGTAAGTTGGCCCCATGAGCGTCTTTTAAAAAAAACGAGTTTTAAAATTACCATCTTGTCTAAGAACTTGGTTTTGAAAAACAAACAAATACACATGTGTTTCAAAAATAATTTATTTACAAACAAAAAGATTGTTTAAAATATCATCAGCTGATACACTTCTGCGCATACATGAGTTATGGTCATGTATACCTATCTGAAAAATAGTTATCACTGGCTATTTTAGGGTGTTTTACAGTGTGTTATTTCGGTGTTCTAGAGTTATGGTACGCCCTCAGAAGTCATTTTAAATGATTGAGCTTCAAAAGTTAAGCTAAAAACATATATCATGACCATGTTTTATTTTTCCATGCTACATAAAGAGATTTTTCCTAATATAGTCGAATGTGCACGAAAAGTGCAAAACAAACAACTGTGCAAGGTCTTGCTGATCTCTTATTAGATTGTTTGCTTCCTCTCTTCAACGGCATCTTAAAACTATAAAGGTACCGGCACCTTAAAACAATAAATGTACCGGCACCTTAAAACTATAAATGTACCCGCACCTTAAAACTATAGCATAAATGTAATTTGTCTTACTAATACACTTATCAATGACAGACTTATTGCTTTCTTCTTTTTTAGAAACAAAATCTTAAAATGTTATTGAGGTTTAAAAATATTTTAAAATCATCCTAATTTTTCTGCAAGTTCCTAAGAATGTACTCTTTCCAATATCTGATCAAATCAAAAACTTGCTTCCTCTTTATCCACAAGCCAATATTGTTATTGGTAACTTTAATGGTTTTCGCATTGAATGGTATAGTTTTAGTACCATTGACCCTGGTAGCACTAAAGCTCAACATTTGATTTACCTTTAGGAGTTCTCAAGCAGTATATGCATTGGAAATCCATTACCCCTGGGCATGTCCCTGACATGCATGCTGAAGTATGCCATGTAGCCCTCACTTTATTTACGACTTCATTTTTGTCTTCATATGTAAATTATCTACACTCATGTATAAATATAAACAAATCAAAATGTATTTGCAAACAACCTTTTTATGCCATTCGAATTAATAAATGCTCTTCAAGTACAATTCGTTACTCATCAATAACGTGAACTGAACTATTGGTTTGAGTGACCTGTGCTTTTATACTTGTATTGACTTTTTGACAGTTCGTGAACGTTCTAGAATGTTCCCGAAGTTTCTTGAACCTTTTTTTGAATTTTATTTGGACCTTTTTTATAAAATATACTCAAGTTTATAAATAATATTTTTCTTACCGTTTTCCAATTAACATTTCTAATTTTGCTTAAAAGTTTTATTAATTTTTATTAACTGTTATTTCTGTTATGAAATTTTTTTTTTTTTTTTTTTATCATAAGAGAAAATAATTATAAATTATTTTGTGAGTAAATATTTTTTAATTTTTTTTTATAGGACTTAATTTTTTTTTATAGGATTTACTTTTGTTGTTTGTGGAACATGCAAAAAGAATATGGAATGTCTAAAGTTGGTGTTTCCATTTTAACACAACTCCAACAACGGGAGTTTGACAAAAATCCTGAATTAAACATTACTGTTAATTCTTGTTGTCCGGGTCTCGTCAATACTGATATGACTGGTGAAAAATATGATAACATGTTAACTCCAGATAAAGGCACTTACTTATCTTGCTTTGCTTCCCGTCGGAGAAAACTCGATGCCGAAGGGTTGTTTTTATAAATTAAGAAATCCTGTTCCTTATCCGCTATCCTCATAAGAAAACATTTGTACTTCCTTTTCTTTAAATAAATGATTAAAAAGAAAATTGGTTATTGTTGTTTAATTAAATTGTCCTTTGGCATATATTTCAGCGTTTGGCAAAGTATTGTGAGGCATCAAATAAACGTCGGTTGTTTATTTGCCATCACAAATCTTCAAGAAAATGTTGATGCACTTTGAACCTTACTACAATTTTTTTTTTTAATATAAAGTTTTCTTTTATGAAATAGTGCATAGTACCCAAATAATAACTGGGTCTTATTAAAAACAAAATTTGGCCGCTTTTTGCATTTATCTAATTTGCGAGACATTTATCTAAATGATTAATATAATTTTGTGATAATATCTACGATTTTTTTATCTTTTATAAATGTTTCCAACATTCATGACTTGGAAATCTTAATTTTGACAAGGTTAGTATGAGGAAATATTTTATACCGAAACTGTTATTTTTTCTTTTTTTAAATAATTTTGTATAAGCTCTGTAGAATTGATTTCCAATTAATTATTTTTAATTTTATAATTTCAAATTATTTTGTATCAAGTGTATGCGAATATTATTTTGTAAATATATAACTTATAACTTATAAGTTATAAGTAAACACTAACGTAACATTAATTTGTACGCAGCTAGTAAATACTTTAAAATTTTCAACATTAACTTGCTAAATCTTTATTTTAATAAAACAATAATTTATTTATAAAATATATATATTACATAACACAAACCAAGATATATAATTAAGTATTTAAATAATGTATAATGATTATTATAATGCTTGTATAATGTTTATAATGAAAAACATATGTTTAATGTATCTTTTTGTGTTAATATATTGTGTCTTAAAGGGGTATCTTATTAAAGATATAAGTTGACAGTTTACATATGATGATACACATAATAGGTGTAGTTATATGAAACGAATATGCAACGAACTGGTATCAAGAAGAATATTTAGATATTGCAATTGCTGTGAATTTGTTAGATCAAAAATTTATATAATCAAAAATGGCTCTAAATGAATCCACAAGAATGAACTTATTGTAACTGCAGAAAAGTTTGTGAAACAATTAAAAGTAACAAATTATTGCGCCAAACGAGGAATCAAGCAGACTGACAATTTCCGCGAGTGTGCCCAAATAAAGAGCAATGTCAATTTATTTAATAAGTTGTTGATCAAAATCATGTCGTCAGAACCTTATAAAAGACAAGCAAGCAATTTATATAACTTTAAAAATATTATAAGTATCTGAGTGAACTATCAAGTGAAAAAATATATATATATTTAGATTGAGCTTAAAAAGGTATAAGGAATATGGTAGATCGAAATTCCGCAGAACAAAGTTCATTGAATTTTGTGTGGCAAAACGGCTCAATGTTTCTCATACCGTATTTGTAATAAGGTCTGAGTTTGAAAGTGCTATTAAGCGGTAGAGGATAAATTATTTCTCCATAAATATACATAACATAAAACTTTAAATGCATTGAGTTCAAATAAATTTAATAATCTTATTTCAGTAAAAATAGATTTTGTAAAACGATCAGCATAAATAATTATGCGGATCGCATGTTTTTGTCGACGATAAAGAAGTTTTAACTTACTTTTTACACTCAAATCTCTTTTTATGCGGGTTTTTTTTATGCGATTTTGAAGTAATGCGGTGCAACAGAAAAAATTTTTTATCAATTAATTTTTTTAAACTCTGAGTGCGTAATTGATAATTCGTTTGAAAACAAAGCATGCTTTGAAATTCATTTCATATTTTGTATTATGTGTAAATGTTCCATGCAGTTATTTATTACTATTAGTATTAGTCAGTAGAAATCTAAACTCTGAGAAAAAGGTTTTACTTCAATATAAGTTTTTTCGAAACATAAAAGTTTTTCTAGAGTTTTTTTCTTTAAACTCCATTGTTTTTGTTGATTTTAGAAAAATGTGTGTTAATAATAACAAAAAACAAAAACAGAAGAGGAGTGCAATTTCCTTAGAAAAAAAAATTATAATTATGGATTTAGTTTGGCAAAAGTAGAAGGATCTACAGCCATAGGTAAACATTTTAATTTGGGCGAATCTACAGTTAGAGCAATTGAAAAAAAAAAAAAAAAAAAGCAGCATTATAAAAATCCGCCATTTCTGGTACAAATTTGAGTGTTCAAATTTCATCATACTCAAGAGACATCCTATTAGAAAAAACAGAAAAGGCGCTCGCAATTTGGTTTGAAGATTTAACTCAAAAAAGAATTCCAATAGATGGGCATTTAATTCAACAGAAAGCTCTTCGGTTTTACATGCAGTTGAAGGAATCGGAGCCGACTACATCTTCAGATGGGATTAATGCACAATTTTCGACCAGCACAGGATGGCTTACTGGTTTTTTAAAAAGATATTTTTTTCATACCCTGAAGATAAAAGGTGAAATCGCTTCTGCCGACGAAGAAGCTGCTAGAAAATATCCTGAAAAACTAGCCAAAATTATCGAAGATGGCAGATATTGTGCCGATCAAATTTTTAACGCAGACGAAACTGGATTATTTTGGAATAAGGTGCCAACCCGTACCCACATTGCAAAGTCTGAAAAAACTGCAAGTGGTTTTAAAGCTGCAAAACATCGAGTTACTTTTTTGCTTTGCAGTAATGCATCTGGAAATTAAATGTTGAAACCACTGCTAGTAAATCGATCTTTGAAACCACGTGCATTGAAAGGAAAAGATCTAAAAAAAACTCTTCTGGGTTTAAAAAGTTTTTCTTCTGGTTCATTATCTGAAAAAGATAATGAACCAGAAGAAAAACCTGCCCCACTCACAGCAAATTTAATTCGAGGCCTCCAACTTTCCAGTAAATCAGAACATCATTTCCTTGTGAATGACAACAACTCAGAACGTGCCTTGAAATTTCAACGTGAGCTGAAATTTTGTATTTCTAGCTACCGAGAACTTCACAAAGAATTAGGCAAATCATCAAAGGGTCTGATTACCGACTATCTTGTCAAAGAAAAAAAACAAGCAGAAATTCCTCATGATACATTAGCATGTAGATCTGACTAGGTCATTTCTGCATGCTAATGCTCAATGTTTCTCATACCGTATTTGTTGTAAGGTCTGAGTTTGAAAGCGCTATTAAGCGGTAGAGGATAAATTATTTCTCCATAAATATACATAACATAAAACTTTAAATGCATTGAGTTTAAATAAATTTAATAATCTCATTTCAGTAAAAATAGATTTTGTAAAACGATCAGCATAAATAATTATGCGGATCGCATGTTTTTGTCGACGATAAAGAAGTTTTAACTTACTTTTTACAGTGCTCCTCCTAGCAGTGTTAGCATAATTTATGTAACTGTGAATAAAAGAGAAATAAAGTTTGACATTCTTTCAAAAATTTATGGGCATGTGAGACAAAACCCGTTAAAAACATGGATTTTTCAGTGAAGCATTTCATTTTTCCGAATGAAATATTTCCGTGTCATAGTTAACTTGGTTCAGATACGATTTTGAATAAATTTTTGAAGCGCTGCATTTTGATTACTTGTAACCTCCATATATTATTTAAATTATTTTTCTCTTTTGGATGAAAAAAAAAAATGAATGTATAAAATAAAAAGAGAAAAAAAACTGAGCTGACTGTAGCAATTTCTACACTTGCTACAGCCTGGATCCGCTCCTGGATTTATGATAGTGTAAACGATACAACGGGGCTAGTTGATAAGACTTTTGTATTCTGCCTGCTCTGGTCATATCTTAACTCAAAATATTTTGTAAATAACTTATTATTATGAATGATGCATAATTATCAACAATAAAAATAGTTTAAAACTTTTACACACGTGCATAATAGATAACTTTTATAGGGAATTTGTTGTTTATTTTTTATTTTTGCTAAATTTCGCTTGTATGTACGTTTATAAGACTTTTGTATGAACGTTTATAAGACATGCTTATAAACGTGCATACATTATAAACATGCAATGATATCACAAATTATCCATTCAACAATGATTAAAACATTTCACTAAAATGTTACTTGCTTATTAATAATAATAATAATTTACTGAAGCTCAATTAGGTACTTAGAAATAAAAAGCAGCGTAAAAGTTGTTTACATAGTTAATTAAACTCGAATGAAAAAAAAATAATTTAAACGATTTTTTTAAAGGTTTTTCTAATGTTTACGTTTTCAGAACAATTCACGGCTTCTACCACTTCGAATGGGGTACATTCATTATAACATTACAATCATATGACAACCTCGACCTAATCCATATTCCTGATTTTAAACTCAAATTTAGAAAAAAATATTAGCAACCCATTAGTTGTAAAAAAACGTATGTTTAAGCAAAAAAATCTTCAACTATTTTACCCATTGGAATTATATTGATTTTCATGACAATGCAAATAACATCTACGAAACATTTTATAAAACATCGCTTTCTGTTTACGACGCTAATTTTCCGATAGTTCAAAAAATAATAAAAATAAACAAAAGCTCAAAAAAGGGATTAAAAAATCGTCGGGAAAAAACGAAGGGATTGAAAAAATCGTCAAAAATTAAACAGAAGTTATATATTAAATATCTAAAACCAAAAACACCTGTTAGCGAAAAAATATATAAAAACTACAAATATATATTTGAATAAATACGCAAAAACCTAAAAAGAAATTACTACTCAGAACTAATTAATAAATGTAAAAAGACTTGAAACACACATAGCAAAGCATGAGAGAAATTACTGGAAAATAAAAATCATGCTCATGTTGTCTGCCGCAGATGATTAAAGTTGATAACATAAGTTTATATGACCGAAGAGCTATATTCCACGAAATTAATAAATTTAGAAGAGTTATATTCTATGAATTTAATAAATTTATTATTGGGATAGGTTAAATTGGGATTCCTTATCAAATAAGATTCCAAATACGACGGCTTCCTTTAATGATTTCCTCGTACCTATGGATAATTGCATTTGCTCTGTTGAGTTAACCTCAGAACTATATTTCGAGGAATTTGAAGTAGCTCTGAATTTTTTGAAAAGAAACAAAGCAACAGGAGCAGATGAAATTAATGGAAATTTAATTATAGGCTGTTTCGGTATATTAAAATATGTTCTTTTTAAAGTTTTTAAAGCTTCTATTAATCAAGGAAGATTCCCAGAACAATTAAAAGTTGCTAAAGTTACTCCTATCTTTAAAGAGGGTGACAGATCAAATATTAGCAACTATTGTCCCATCTCTGTTCTTTCGGTGTTTCAAAAATTTTAGAAAGAATAATGTCTCAAAGAATATTCAAACATCTCAACATAAATAACCTACTATATAACAAACAATTCGACTTTAAACAAGGTAACTCAACAGAGTATGCAATAATCCAGTTTGTGCATGAAATCTCAAAACTTTTGAAAAATCGCAGTACTTGTTAGGTATCTTCATTGACCTATCATAAGCTTTCGACACAGTAGATCATTATATTTTACAAAAAAAACTTTAATATTATGGAACTAAAGGTACTGTTTTAAAATGATTTAAAACCTACTTAACAAAAAGAAAGCAATTTGTAATTAGTAACGACTGTTATCAATATAATAATCTTGATATTGTATGCGGTGTTCCTCAAGGGTTCAATCCTCGGACCCCTATTTTTCTTGATATATATAAATGATTTGATTAAAAATTCTAACCTTTATATGTATCATGTGCGCAGATGATACTAATCTATTTTTCTCAAGCGGTAATATATATGAACTCTTTACCACTATGAATAAAGAATTAAAACATACATCAAACTGGTTTAAATGTAAGAAGGTAACTTTAAATATTAATAAAACCAAATGGAATGTATTCCATTCATATGCAAAAAAGCAATTTTTACCAACAAACTTGCCCAAACTTTATATAGATGAAATAGAAATAAAAAACGATTCCGTTACAAAATTCTTAGGCGTTTATCTGGATGAAAACATCTCCTGGAATCAATACATTAATTATCTACCTACTAAAACATCAAAAAACATTGGGATTCTATATAAAGCTCGTAACTACCTTAATAAGAATTGCTTAAGCCAACTTTATTTCTCTTTTATTCACAGTTACATAAATTATGCTAACACTGCTAGGAGGAGCACTGTAAAAAGTAAGTTAAAACTTCTTTATCGTCGACAAAAACATGCGATCCGCATAATTATTTATGCTGATCGTTTTACAAAATCTATTTTTACTGAAATGAGATTATTAAATTTATTTAAACTCAATGCATTTAAAGTTTTATGTTATGTATATTTATGGAGAAATAATTTATCCTCTACCGCTTAATAGCGCTTTCAAACTCAGACCTTACAACAAATACGGTATGAGAAACATTGAGCATTAGCATGCAGAAATGACCTAGTCAGATCTACATGCTAATGTATCATGAGGAATTTCTGCTTGTTTTTTTTCTTTGACAAGATAGTCGGTAATCAGACCCTTTGATGATTTGCCTAATTCTTTGTGAAGTTCTCGGTAGCTAGAAATACAAAATTTCAGCTCACGTTGAAATTTCAAGGCACGTTCTGAGTTGTTGTCATTCACAAGGAAATGATGTTCTGATTTACTGGAAAGTTGGAGGCCTCGAATTAAATTTGCTGTGAGTGGGGCAGGTTTTTCTTCTGGTTCATTATCTTTTTCAGATAATGAACCAGAAGAAAAACTTTTTAAACCCAGAAGAGTTTTTTTTAGATCTTTTCCTTTCAATGCACGTGGTTTCAAAGATCGATTTACTAGCAGTGGTTTCAACATTTAATTTCCAGATGCATTACTGCAAAGCAAAAAAGTAACTCGATGTTTTGCAGCTTTAAAACCACTTGCAGTTTTTTCAGACTTTGCAATGTGGGTACGGGTTGGCACCTTATTCCAAAATAATCCAGTTTCGTCTGCGTTAAAAATTTGATCGGCACAATATCTGCCATCTTCGATAATTTTGGCTAGTTTTTCAGGATATTTTCTAGCAGCTTCTTCGTCGGCAGAAGCGATTTCACCTTTTATCTTCAGGGTATGAAAAAAATATCTTTTTAAAAAACCAGTAAGCCATCCTGTGCTGGTCGAAAATTGTGCATTAATCCCATCTGAAGATGTAGTCGGCTCCGATTCCTTCAACTGCATGTAAAACTGAAGAGCTTTCTGTTGAATTAAGGTCTTACGTCGTGACTAAAAGTCATCAAGCGAGAGCCTGTTGCAAAAAAAAAAAAATTGTGTAGCAAACACGAAAATACTGTTAAATATCCACTCTCCATTTATAAAACTTTTTTTGATAAAGTGGGTAGAAAACTTTAAATGAAAAAGTTTTATAATTATAAAGACTAAATTAAGTAGCACCGTCTGTTGGTTTCTTTATTTAGTCTTTTATGAAAATTTGTTTATGTTTATGAAAAATGGTGAAATGTGTTTATTGCTGTTCTATGAGTTATTTATCATTGAAGTCAAACGATTTAAAAACGTTTTGAAAAATTTAAAGATTTCCCAGAGACAAAGAGAAAAAAACACATTGGATAGAATGTTTACCTAATGCGAGTTTTAAAACATATAGCAACACTTTATTATATGATCTGATTGGCATCAAAACTTCAAAAAGGTTAAACTAAAATAACATTTTGTACAATTTTCCTCTCAGATAGATTTTTAGTTTATTCTAAAATTACAAGGAACTTTCTACTACTTTTTTTTTTTAATTTGGAAATTCCTACTAGCAACTATTATTCTCTGTGACAAGGTGCATGTTACAAACATGTTATTGTATCAGGAAGTTGCTGTTTTGGGAAAACCATTGATATAAATTCTCTTTCGAAAAGTGTTTTAGATGTTATGACAACTTGTAATAAAAGTTATATGTTTGATGGTCCTAAATTTCTTTTGAAAATGTTGTGAAAACCTGTAAGCAAATAAATTCCTAATTTTTATGTGATCAAATTCATTTAACTTTAGAATCAGTAAGAAAGTCAAATAGCATAGGCAATTATTTGTGATAAAAATCTAACTTTAATGTTTAATGAAAAACCTTGATTAACTACAGACGGAACTCTTTTGTTGTTTGACTTTAGTCCACATTATCAAAAACATACAAAATAATGGACTCAAAACTTTTATTTCTGATAATACTTACAATGTTCTTCTTAATCACCCTGAAACTTCTACTATCTCAAGCGTTAACAAGACTGGTAATTTTATTAAACTTCCTGTCACATAATGGAAAATTTTTAATCTTAAAAGTTTGGGCATATATTTCAGGTTCAATAATGATCAAAAAGCTTCCTCAGAGATCTAAATAATAAACAAAGAATGTTTCTATTGGATTTTTGCAACACAGCATTATGCATGAAAAAAATAAGAAAATAGGCATATAATATTAACGCATGTCACAAGGCATTTTACAATTTATTCACTTGAAGAAATAGTCTAGCTGATTAAAATGCTATTAAGAGAATCACTTTTGTTACAAATATGTTATGTTAGGAAAACTTGTTACAGAACTACAGAATTAAGAAATTTAAGAAAAGATCTTTAGACATTTCCTAAAGTGTTCTCCGAAACCAAAGAAGTTATTTACATTAACATATATTTTGAAATTAAGATTTGCTTTACGAATATGAAATTTTGACAGTATGTTTTATTTTTCTAAAGTTTTTAATCCACCTATTTTGAAATCATTTAAAATAAGTGGATTAAAAAGTCATTTTGACAATACTGTGTCTATTTTAATTTTCCGATATTTTATAAATTATGGGGTATACTCCCCCATTTTTAAATATTGACAATAATTAACAACTTTTGACATAAAATGATTAACCATAGCATAAATGTAGAAAATTAAAAAAAAATTAAAAAAATTGGTCAACGGTTGCTGTGGTAACCGTAAAGAACTCCAAAAATAAGCAAAAAATAAGATTTGCGCTGGCCAAGTTTTAGCAAAAACTAATAAAAAAAGGCTGAGTAAAACTTTGGAAACACAATTAGAATAGGTTTATGAGTGTTTTAAACAGAACAGATTTTTTTAAAAAAGGTTCTGGGCCTGAAGACTTGTGCTCTAAAGTTTACAATAGAAAAAAGTACATTTTTTGAAAAATTAAATTAGCCATACTGTTTTATTCATAAGTATTTAAAAATACTGTTTCGTTTAAAACACAGCTTTTATAAAAAGGAAAATTTGTTGAAAATTTCAGATAAAACGCTCAAGCAGTTCTCTTGGAATTTTGGCCGGCATATTGAAAAACCTCAAACTGAGAAAACGCATTAAAACTGAAAATAAAAGAATAAAGATCTACAAATATACGTAACATTATATATTGGACTATATTTAATATTAAAAACCTCCTGCTTCATATGTTTAACTTTCTTTTTCAGAGGTTTTGTCACTTTTCTTCAGTTGTTTAGCCTTTAACTTTTGATGATGCAACTTGTTATCGGGTTTTAGTTTATAGATCGACCATTTAATGCGTGTTTTATTTATGTTGTTAGAACCGTTTAGTGTATAAAAACCTGGAACCATGTTCAGTTTTTCATATATTAGGATTAAAGACTTCATCCCAATGTTAGAATTGACAACAGCATCATAAAACCAAACTTCAGCAAAGTCAGCGAGATATATTTTGTTTTTACTATGCGATCCCAAATTTTCCCATGGAAAGACTCATTTGCATTTTGCGTTTCACCGTGCAGAAATTTTTTAAGCTCAATTTCTTTTGTGAGCTCTTCGAACACAGTTCTAACCTTGTATACAACCTCTAAGGTAGACCAGGTCCTGGCTTGTAGGCGTTAGTGCTATTTGCTTTGTCTCTGTTAAATTTATACCAGCTACTTACACCTGTTGGACAATGTGGATAGTGCCAATTATTTGCTTTTGATGATGCAACGTGAAAAAGGGTAGCAAGCGCTGCTGATTTCATGGCAACTAAATTACCAGTATTCTGTCTAATTGCCACACCAAAGAAATTTTGCAGTCGATCAATTGTTGCATCTGTCAATCTACCACGACCGCCCAGTCCCCTAACTTTTTTTTTCAATTTCAGGAGTCTGGTTCCAACACGCTTCTGATAGTATCCAACAAATTCTAATTTATTTAATCTAATATTAGGATAAACATCCTTGACACTATTGTAACTTTTGCTCCATCTCCATCACCTAAAAAATTAATGTACTGCATAATAAGTTTTAATTGATCGCTGGAAAATACGACTGGTTCCTTCACACTCCATTCCACCTGCAGAACCAACAAAATTCATTTTACAAATGTGGGAATTTCTCCACTCAGCATAAGCAATAGGATCTTTTTTAGAAAGTTTTTGATTTAAGGAACACCCTCTGCATATTCGACTCATCACCTCAACATCTAAAACTTTCCCATTGTCTATTGAAAGTACTGCAAATACACCATTCAATGATGAAAATCCCCTACGCTGCCATGTGCCATCACATGATGCACCAACATCAAGAATCTCATTAATGTATTGACACTGTAGTCTTATATCAGAAACAGCATCAGTCATTGTTTCCTATGCAACTTTCTCAATAATATTAGTAATTTTTAAAACATGTTTGTCATAGTTTTTTGGCGTCATTGGTTTTGGCATGTTCATGAGGGTTGTAAACCGTTCAATTCCGGAATGTCCTAATCCAAGAGTCCTCATTGTATATACTATTCGATTGTTTATATCAAGGTTTCCTTTTTTATTAATTAACTTAGAAGTGTAAAAGTTATTTTGATATTTACACTTTAAACAAATAATAGAAAGTTCACATGCAAGTCCTTGCTTTTTGCTTTTGTTTTCAATGATTGCTAAAGTCGTTTGGAAACAAGTTGGACAGTTCAAAGCGCTAATAACATCAGACAAAATCGAGCCATCAATAATTATATATCCTGTCAGAACTTTGTTTTTAGTATTGGTACTTTGCGAAGAGAAGAGCTTGGCGTATCAAAGATGTCAGTTTGACTATTTACAGGTAATTCGATATTTACACTTAAAGATGGAAAATTTACATTATTTACACTCACACTGCTACGTAAAACTTTTCTATTAAAAATCTTTTTTCTTTTGCCTGCTCGCTTAGTTCTTACTTTAATTTAACAAAAAGTTTTGGTATTTATAGATATTTTTAGGTAAACCATTATGATTTCTGAAACCCCCATATATTTAATTATCTAAATCAGATTTTTTTTTTTTTTTTGATTTTTTTTTAATTTATGGGGGAGTATACCCCTTAAGCCGTTAAATAAAGCTTGTGTTTTAAAACAAATTTTAATTAAATAAAAAAATTGAATTTTAAACAAGTTTAGATTAAATTTGTCGTTTTCATTTTTAAATATTACCCTTCAATTTTTTTGCAGACCAAAACATTTTAACAACCACAAATATTTTGTTGATTTAAATATATACAGGTACTGAAAAAAGTTTAGAACCACTGAACAATTTTGCGTAATTTCATTATTTTTTCAATGTATGAAACTAATATTGAACTTTGATGATAAATTATATATATATATATATATATATATATATATATATATATATATATATATATATATATATATATATATATATAGCATGTCATATATATAGCATGTCATATATATATATATATATATATATATATATATATATATATATATATATATATATATATAGCATGTCATATATATATATATATATATATATATATATATATATATATATATAGCATGTCATATATATATATATATATATATATATATATATATATATATATTATATATATATATATATATATATATATATATATATATGACATGCTTTAATAAAAAACCTAAAGGAATTTAACCATACTTCCAAATCGCATAGGCAAATAGCGACAGTTATTGGAGTTTCCCATTGCTCTGTGACCAAGATTATTAGACTTTATTAAGAAACAGGAGAATTTACTTCAAGATCTCAAAGCGGTCGGCCGAAGGTTACTTCCTCGAGAACAGACTTAAGAATACGACGAGAGGTATTAAATTTTTATAAGCGCAAGAGAGATTAAGGAAAGGTTGACTCCAACATGTGATCAAGTTAGTGAAAGAAACATTCAAAGTCGGTTACGAAATAAATTTAAACTTTAAGATAATGCCACTTGTCACACCTCAAAAATATCAAAGACTTGGTTTGTAGACAACAAAATTGAAGTTCTTCCTTGGCCTGGAAATAGTCCGAATCTTATTCCGATTGAAAATTTGTGGAAATACATCAAAGATAATCTTGATAGAACCAAATGTACATCTACAGAATCCTTAAAAGAGGAAATCAGACGAGTTTGGTGTAGTAACCATTGTTAGTATTAATACTTACCATTAATCTATTTTTTCGATAGAAATATGCCCATCTCTAATAAAGGTAAATAGAAGTAATGTTTAGTCACGGATTTTTATATAATTTATAAAAAAACTAAATGATAAAATTTAATAAACGCATTAAAAATTAAAACCTTAATTTGTGACAACCACTGTTTTTCTAACCAATTAACCATATTTTTGTGGATAGGATTTTTATATGGATCACTGTCTCTTAAATTTGCCAGTACTGTATTTAAATCTTCGAATGATTGAGCTCTGGCAATCTGCTTTAACTTGCTGAGCATTTCTATTTTAATTTCACTGCCACCATTGCTAACTTTGTTAAACCAACGCTCCCATGTAAAGAATATTTGGTTGTTTTATATGTTGCATCCAAAAGAGTAATTTCATTGCCATACCTTTTCAATAATCTTTGCATTTCTTTACTTTGATAAACAAACAAAAAACTTTCAATTGAGGCATCTACAACAATCTCAATACAATCATCATATTCATCATCTTTCACAGCTTCTGTCTCATTTACCTCAGTTTCACCTATATATACAGATATATACTTATATATATATATATATATATATATGTATATATATATATATATATATATATATATATATATATATATATAATAACAAAAAAGAGATTAAAATAAACAGCGGAGGAAAGTTGTGTTAATAAATTTTGTTATTAACACATCTGGTACAATTGGCCAAGTTCAGATAACAAGGTTCCCACAGGAAAAAAGAAATCAAAACTCCAGGACTTTTCAGGATAATTTTCCAATTTTTCCAGGATATTTTCCAAAAAAAGAAAAAATTCCAGGACTTTCTAGGATTTTAGATAAAATTTCGGAAAACTAATTTCTTATAAAATACAAAATTTTTTCATTAAAGTGAAACGAAATTGAATAAAAACTTTATTACCACTTGAAACGTCATACTAAACAATAAAATTTAATGCCCCTAGTTTAAAATTTTAACCATGAAATCAATGTTACTTAAAAACAAGAAGAAAAAAATTATGAATAGTTTATTTTAGAAATTCCAGGACTTTTCCAGGATTTTTGAGAAATATAAAAAATTCCAGGATTTTCCGGGACACAAGGCAAATTCCAGGACATTCCAGGACTCTGGGAACCCTGGATAAGGTGTGCCTAGGCCAAGTTCAGAGAATTATCTCCACTTCTAGCAGCAAGAAATGCATCATTGAAGATTAAAAGAAAGTTTTACACCTCATCCGTTCAGAGTGTTATGATATATAACAGTGAAACACTACCAATGAACGTTGATGATGTTCAGTGCTTGGAAAGGACAGAAAAGACCAGATGGAAGTAGGATGTGACTCTAAAAGACAAGAAAAGAAGTCTAGTCTTATCCAAAAATCTGAGGCGAACTGTCAAGTCAAAAAAATGATGCAGATGATTGAGTATTACCATGTAGAGAGTTATAAGTTTCAGGAGAGATATTCCATTACATTTTCTAAAGAAATAAAATAGATGCTTACATGTGAACTTAAATTGATATAATATTAACGGCATACGTTTGATTGTTATTCCTTTAGGTCGAAGAAAAAATCTTTGGCCAGAATTTTGAACTTTCCATTGCTCTATTTTTTTTACAAGACACTCTTGGTCAATATTGGAATGCCGATTCTTTTGTATTGCATCCAGCATATAATTACGAATAATTTTATTAGATGGGAAGAACCTTTTATTTGATCTACTTGAACACAAACTATTTTGAAATATTTCTTTAGTAACAATGATCTCTAATCTTCTCCGCATTTCATCTACACTTTTAATGAATGCAGAAGATGCAAATATTTCTTCTTTTACTCTTTTATCAATTGGCTGGGATATACTTGCAGCCTGAATAAATAGCGTAAAATTCCAAAAATTAGATAAAAAATTGAATTAAAAAGTGATAAGAAAATTCTGTAAAATGTATGTTATGAAGTTAATTATTATCAATTATTGTTGCGTTAGTTGTAGCAATTTTACGTTACTAAAATATATAATTTATATTTACATAAAACCGTAAAATGAATAATAAACAGTAAAATGAAACGTCTCTACGATTAGCATAAAGTTATGTATTTTGTTGATCGTCGAAGCTAAAAGACATTTTGTTTTGAACTAGTATTATTTTCATAGCATTCTAAAAACTTTCTACTGTTACAACTATTGTTCACTATATATATTATTTTGACAAAGGCACTTAAAAATACAACTTGTGACTTTTGTCAATAATTTGTAACTTACAATTATCTATATATACAAGACTTAAACAATTAACTCTATATAAACAGCGTCAATAATTAGTTACAATTATTCTATAAACAAGACGTAATAATAGAGCGTGTGATGTAAATCAATCACGCCACATATTCTTTATTATATTTTACATTATTTATCTTATATAATTTATTAAGTATTTATCTTATACAAAAACCTTGGATTGTTGGAACATTGGTGTTAACCACATTTTATCCACCCAGTCCAACCCAGTTACTATTTACTAGCAATATAATGTTGTATAATGTTATAAAAAAGGAAGGAAAACCTAAAACGATACTAAATTAAAATAACTAGTTGTGCCTGGGCTGTTGTTATTAGGCACTCAAAAAATGCGGATAGGCTTTTGGACTACAATAAGAAAAAAGTTATGGGATTTAAAGCCTTGAAGCCCTATTATATTTTAGACTGGAGCCAAAGTAACTATTTTACATAACGACGTAGGAATCAAAACTGATAGCTATTATAATTAGATAGATCATAAGTGTTTATATTTTTGACCAGTCTCCTCACAATTTTGGTGCGTTATAAATAGTTAATTATATAAATTGTTATATAAATAAGTTTAATAATACAAGTTTATACTAAACTTTTAAATATTTAAAAAGTTATAAAAGTTTTACTTTATTATAAATTTTAAATAATATGAAATAAATTGAAATAAATTACTGCATGTTAAACCAAATTGAATCTAGAATTTATTTTATATTTACAATAGATTTTATTTTATATTTACAATTTAATTTATATTTACAAATGACATTTACTACAGATAGCTTACCGCTATCTGTACCCTTCTTCATTTAGTATCCTCGGTAATCTAAAGCAAAGTTTATTTTAAAGTATTAAATAAAGTAGTTTTAAGAACATATTCTGGGGGTGAGAGCATATGTCTGAAAAATGTTGTTTCCTAAAATTTTTTTTTTGAGACTTATGATATATTATATCATGTATTAGTGGAATAATGATGAAAAAAAAAATAAAGATGAAAAGAAAAGAAAAAAATAATAATAAAAAAATTTTGCATCAGTAAAATAAAGCTACTTATTTTACAATTGTACAATAAATTCGACAATAACATTAAAAAATTCGACAATAACATTAAAAAATTCGACAATAACATTAAAAAATTCGACAATAACATTAAAAAATTCGACAATAACATTAAAAAATTCGACAATAACATTAAAAAATTCGACAATAACATTAAAAAATTCGACAATAACATTAAAAAATTCGACAATAACATTAAAAAATTCGACAATAACATTAAAAAATTCGACAATAACATTAAAAAATTCGACAATAACATTAAAAATAACATTAAAACTTTATGCGGAAAAGCTAATAGTATTTTGCTCTTTCTCTTATTAGAAATTTTCTTTCATATAAACAAGCTACTTTATATTATTTAATGCATATGTATGGTCTAATTTTTCATACTACCATTTGATATAGATGTTTTGTTCAAAATACAATAATAATTTAACTTGTATAGTATTCTGTCTTTGGATGAAATATTAAAATTAAAAAATAACATAAGAATCCATATTTCGAAATTTGTTTTAAATAATTTTGGTTTTTAAGTCCCTTAATTGTTTAAACTCTGAATTTATAAACTTTTATTAATAAAAAAATTTACCATTACCACTTTGATGTTGCAATAAATTGATGCTACCACCATAAGGCTCTAACCATAAGAGTATTAATAATAATTTTTATAGAGCCACCTCACAATGGAATTACCTTGACAATAACACCATGTCTTCAAAAAGAACACAAGTGTTGACATAAAAAAAAATCTTATATTGAAATGGGGAACCAGTTTTTCTAACATTTGGAAAATTTTAATTATTATTTTTTTTTAATATTATTATATGACAACGCCTATAATGTAATACAATAAATAATTTTAAATATATTCATTTTGATACTTATGACTTTTTATTGGTCATTCTTAAAGTTAAAACTAAACCTGTTTATTTTTTGTACGATATTTATGTTTGTGTTTGTCTGTACAGACAACACACACAAACCTAAATATCACATTGTGTGTATTGATATTAATAAGTTTATTTTTTAAACTACTGTAAACTATCAACTTTTAAATAAATTTGAAAAAAATAACTAAATATAGAATACATTTAGGGGTGATACTCTTTTCAAGAGTTTTTTTAAAGGGACACCTTACTACATAATAGTTTATAAATGACAAACTTAAATGAAAATAAAACACATAAAAAAAAAAAAGAAATAAAATCTTACACTAAAACCTGGGAACTGATAAATTTCTTAAATTTTAATTTGACAACTACAATAAATTTCTTGGTGTCTTGGACCATTACATAATTTTTGGAAAAAGTGTGATTCAATACCTATTAAGATAAGCATACAAACAAATTGAAAAAATCACATATTTAGATATATAAATTGTATTTTAACGTAACTGTATAACAACATGTAAAACAGTTAAATAATTTATACATGTTAAATATACTGCGTAACAAATATAGAAAAAAAAAACCTTTTTCTCATTTGAGTGCATTTTATATTCTTCTTTAAAAGAGACCTTCCTATCTTAGCCATGCATGCAATCAAGCACTTTACAGCCTAAAACCATGAAAGGAGTATCATTAAATGATATTGAATCATCTTCCCATTAAATGATATTGAATCATCTTATTCTGTGGTGTTTTGCAGAAGAATCTTTAAAGATAGTAACAACAATATGTCATTAATGATATATCTTAAAATTAAGAAAAATAAAATTTAGTAATTGCATGTTCAAGTTAGTTCTTCAAAAATGTTATACCTATATTGCCAAAGTTTTTAGCAGCTGTGTAGCATGAAAATTTTGACACAGTATCAGTTTCTTAGTTTTTGATCAAAACAAGTACTTCGTCGTATGTCTCTGCAGTTATCCAAATTCCCTCTTATGAAATAATATGATTTATTAAACAGTAAACAAACAATATAATGTTTGAGCAAACAAACAATAAAACTGATGCGTATATCAACAAATCTTTTTATAAATATGATTTTAGTAATTCATTAATAGTATTTTACACCTCCTCCACTCAATGTTGTTTTTTCTAATAAATTTATATCATTATCATCTCCGGAAAACTTATCAAACGATAATACTTGTGTTTCCATTTTTGTACTTAAGATTTAATCCTTCACGATAAAAGATCAGTGAAACAAGAGAAAACGTGTTTAACCCTTTATTTATATCATAAATTAAAATATAAGTGCAAAAATTAATTATGGTAACTTAGTACTGGACAGTTTGCGGGACAATTGCAGAACAGTTTACGGGACCTTACTTCACGCTATGGAAACATGTACTTACCAAGCGCAATATTTTGCTGTATTTACAATATTTCAATTTAGGTACAAATTCTGCTACAAAAAATTATGTGTTTGCTACATTATCTTTTTCAATAAAATTTGGCATGTACGTAGAAATTAAGTTTTTAAACTTATATTAATAGTTTCAAAAATGTTCTCAACATTCTTTCAATATAAATTTGATGTCTGATCAACAACAAAGTTTTTAAGAAAAATTAATTCAAAAAAAACTATAAAAATGAAGTTTAAATCTCCTACTTTTCAAAAAAAGTCTATATTGATATACAGGGCCGCCGAGAGCTTTTATCGCGCCCGGGGCATAGCATTGAGTAGGCGTTTCTTTAAGCATGCATAATTTTTTTTTTTTAAATTTTTATCAAATGCAATCATGCATATATACTGCTCACGGTTTTAAAATGAATTTTTTTAAATGTGGTTTATTTCTGTTAAAATCGTTTTATGGAAATATTTTCAAAAATTACGTCTTTAAAAAATACAACATAAAATGCAGTATTAGACATTCTTAACAGTTAAAATAACAAAAAACGGCATATATAAAACACTCTTGTCTTACTTTATTGCCGGCAAAATTTGTTATCATATCATCATATGACAGAGTCTCGGCCAACTCATTTTCCACTAAGCGCATCATGAGATCCGAAAGGCATTCTTGTCCCATAGTGGCCCTACAATAATTCTTTATCAATTTTAGTTTATTGAAGGATCGTTCACCTTCTGTAACAGATACTGGCATTGTATTAAAAATTCGAATTAAGATGCATGCATATGGAAAAATAGGTTGCAGACTCTTTAATGTATTTGGTTGAGAAGGCTCAATGAGTTTCCAGGAAAAAAAAACGAAGACTCCTTTAAACGATTAAGAAGCAAAATTTCTTGTATGAAGTCGTCTTCTTTGAGATTATTAGCGTAGAACTGTGCCAATTCAAGAGCTTTTATTTCTTGAGAATCTGGTTCTTGGTCTTTTAATAGATGAATGAGAACCTTGAAGAAACACTTTTTACTATGTCAAATCTTGACTGATTTTGATGAATAAAATGATCAAGAGCAACGTTGAAAATGTTTACCTCAAATTGCTCGGGGCTCTCAGCAGAAAGCTGCATTTGCAAGTTCATTGTGATACCATTTCGCTCTTTTTTTTCGTTTTGCCAAAAATTCAGTTTCAAAGCCTAGAAGACATGCAACAGCTTTTGCTTCAGTCAAAATATTATTCCAAAATGAGCGGATGCGGTCAAGATTGTTTATTAGCTGTCGAACTAGAATAACTTTGTCATTTATTGCTAGTGAAGTTGACTGGATCTACTACTTGTAGAATTTTATACCAAAAGGTCAGAAGCGCAACAGTTTAAAAGGATTTAAAATACTTTATCAAAGACTTTGCTTGATTTAACATGTCAGCAGTAAGGTCAAGATCCTCTATAGTACGATTGAGGGCAGTAATAATTTCCCGTGGTTGTTTTGCTATTGGCTTAACAGCGGCAATCCAAATTGACCACCTGGTACCTGAAAGCTTGTGAAGAGAGATTTCAGCCAATTTCTTCCACCTAGCCTGACTGCAGCTCAATGAACACGTAGAGAACTTGGATATTACCAAAGAAAGTCTTCATCTCAGCACAAGATTCAAATGCATGTACTCCAGCTAAATTAAGCCTATGGACACTACAAGGAATATAGAGGGTTAATGGATTTTTCTGTAAAACTAACGCTTGTGCTCCGACAAATTCCAGTCATATTTTTAGCCGTTGTCGTAACCTTGGCCGCGATATTTCTGCAAGTCAAGACATACTTTTATTAAAACATCCCAAATTAGTTTCGCAATATCTACTCCTTTTTTCTCTCCATGACTTCAACGCAAAGAAAGCCCTCTTTTACCTCCCAGCTTTTTTTGATGAAGCTGAAATGAACAAAGCAAAGAATAAAAGTGATCTGTTCAGTGTTTGAAACATCTGGGGTCCCATCGATAACGACTGTAAAGTATCCAGCTTCTCTCAGATGTTTGGCCTATACCTGAATCACTCAAAAATGCTTTTTGTTGGTCGTAACTTTCACTGTCACTAGTAGGCATAAAGTTAATGATACTTCTCTTTAGTGTTCGTTGAGTTCTTTGACTCACAATTGCCTACTATGCTTTCACCTAAATATAATATTTGATCTACCTGGTATGATAATATATGAATAAACCTTAAAAAAAACTGCGCAGTGCACAAAACACTGCGTGATTATTTATAGATACCTGTTTCGTTCCCAATATTCAATGCACTAGTTTTTTTAGGGAGTGGCGGAGGCTCTTTGTTACTGCTTCTCTCGTTATAATAGACTACATTTTCTATTTCGTTGTTGTTTTCATGTACCTAATTAAATTTCCGAATAAATAAAAATGATTAAAAGATAAATATTAAATCTAACAGTAATAATAAATACTAACTTTATTTGTATAAGTTTGAACCAAAGTAAACTAATTTAACTTTTTCAGCGAGTCTTTAATTTTCCTATTATCTTGCGCTCTCTTGATAGAATTTGCACGGTTAAAAGCCCCTGAATTTTTTTAATAGATCATTATAATTTTAACTCCGTACTAAACAAACTATGATATTTTCAATAAAAAAAAATAACTTTCCGAAAAATTATTCGAAATGCTTTTAATATGGGACAAATCAGCAGTTTAGTCTACAGATTTAATTTATTCCGAATAGTAACATTACCCAATTGAGGACATTTGTAACAAACTTTTAAAGAAATGAACAAATAAAAACTTATTTTAATTTTTTTTTTTAATTTTATTTAAAACAGATATAACTTTGCAAAGCCATTATAGAACAAATCAAAAGATGTCCTCGAACCAAATTAGAACCTAAATGGCCCAATAAAACGAATTTATTTTTAAAGCTGAAGTCATTTTTTAACAAATGCTAGAGAATCATAAAAAAAATCGTTTAAAAATATATTATGAACAAATTATTATCTTTAACCTATGTTATATTAACTGCTTAAAATCACTGGTTGAACCAACGCTCAAATATATATTGCACAAAGTTCAAAATATTGATGATATAATACATTAATACAAAATATTTATCACAGTTTCTTTATTTATTCAAACATAAGCAGAGATCATGTCTCTGTTATATATATATATATATATATATATATATATATATATATATATATATATATATATATATATATATATATATATATATATATATATATGTATATATATATATATTTATATATATATATATATATATATATATATATATATATATATATATATATATATGTATATATTATTTTGTTTCATATATATGTATGATATTACTCGGTTGGTTTATGTATTAAAACTCACAGTGAGACATGATCTCTGCTTATGTTTGAATAAATAAAGAAACTGTGATAAATATTTTGTATTAATGTATTATATCATCAATATTTTGAACTTTGTGCAATATATATTTAAGCGTTGGTTCAACCAGTGATTTTAAGCAGTTAATATAACATAGGTTAAAGATAATAATTTGTTCATAATCTATTTTTAAACGATTTTTTTTATGATTCTCTAGCATATATATATACATATATATATATATATATATACATATATATATATATACATATATATATATATATATATATATATATATATATATATATATATATATATATATATATATATATATATATA
Source organism: Hydra vulgaris (assembly GCF_038396675.1). Lineage (NCBI taxonomy): Eukaryota > Metazoa > Cnidaria > Hydrozoa > Anthoathecata > Hydridae > Hydra > Hydra vulgaris. The sequence continues at coordinate 76,642,960 of NC_088931.1, forward strand.
TATATATATATATATATATATATATATATATATATATATATATATATATATATATATACAGCTATGCTCAAATGTATGGAGCACCTATTTGTTTAAATATATTTGTGTTTAAAAAATGAGATATACATGATGAATTTTTTTTTAAATGGTATTTTATTTGTTTTTTACGTTTAAGCATTAGTAAATCATTTAATGCATTTTGAATTTGTTTGTCTGGGCATGATTAGACTTGTCTTAACTTGTCTACATACTCACTTAGTATAAATTCTGTCGAATTAAGATATTCATTTCATTCTTATCTTAAACGTAACTATTGTCAGCCGCTCATTATCTATTGTTTAAAAGTAGTGATTTTTTTTATCGTTCTTTATTTATTTTCATTATGAGTAAAACACGCGAACTTTCTGTGAGTGAAAGAAGCCAAATTGTGATACTCCATAAACAAGGACATTCCCAAGTGGAAATTTCAAAAATTATGAAATGCTCAAGGAAAGCAGTGCAAAATGCTATAAATAGATTTAGTGAAACTGGTTCATACGAAAATAGACCAAAAACGGGAAGAAAACGTATACTTTCTCCTAGAAACCATCGTTTCCTCAACAGGATTTCACTTCGAAATCGGACCAAATCTTCTAAAGACTTGGTTAGCGATCTGTGGGAGCACAGAAAAATTCAAATTTCTGCTCCAAGTGTTAGAAGATACTTAAAAGAAGGTAATTTACATGGAAGAAGGGCTCGCCGAAAACCATTGCTGACTGAGCACCATAAGAAACTTCGTTTAGAATGGGCTTAACAGCACCAAAATTGGTCATCAGAAGATTGGGCCAAAATTATTTGGTCAGACGAATCAAATATAGAGGTAAGGCATCATTATGACTTACGGTGTAACCAAAAAATAAAAAAAAAATATCATTTCGAAATTATTCCTTTAAGTACCTGAAATTTTACATGTTGAAATTTATAACATCAAATTTGTATTCCTTTACTTTTTTGACCTAGATTTTCGGGCAACCTGGAGGCACCTTTGTAAGACGACGACCAGGCGAAGCATTTGAGCCGGAATGTATCATCCCTACAGTCAAATTTGGCGGTGGTGGCACAATGATCTGGGGTTGCATGGCCTCCAGTGGCGTAGGTGAAATATTTTTATGTGAGGGTAGGATGAATGCAGAGCGCTACATTACCATGCTAAATGAAGTTTTGGAGCCATCAATATTGAAATTATTTGACGAAGATGTCCCTCAATATTATTTTCAACAAGATAACGCTCCTTGCCACAAGGCAAAAAAAAGTTTGGACTGGTTTTCAACAAATGAAGTTCCCCTCATTACGTGGCCCCCCCCAGTCTCCAGATTTGTCACCCATAGAAAATTTGTGGTCTATTTTGAAGAGGAAGTTGTCAATTTACAGATGTAAATCCAAAGAAGAATTTAAAGCGAAAATTCTGGATGAATGGGAAAAAATACCAGCGAATGTATGTAAGGATCTTGTGGACAGCATGCCCAAAAGACTACGTGCGGTGATCAAGGCAAAGGGAGGTGCTACAAAATATTAATTATATTAAATAATATTGTTGAATTGAAATAATTTGTATCAAATAAACACATTCACATTTACTATTTGTTCATTACTTTTGAATTTTAAATAAAATATAGGGGTGCTCCATACATTTGAGCATAGCTGTATATATATATATATATATATATATATATATATATATATATATATATATATATATATATATATATATATATATATATATATATATATATATATATATATATATATATAAACTTACATAAAACGCAAGAGCAACACAATAAACAACAACCATTGCGCAAACAAAAGAAACTCAATCAACAAAAAAAATGTAAAAAAAATATATATTTATCCTTATTTAAAAACAAAAACTTACAAACAATACCTAAAAAACATAGCGTATAAACAACACTAAGATACAAGAAAATATATACAATGTACTAAATTATTAAAAATTAAAACAAATTGTTCTTTTGCTTTTCTTTCAAAAACATTAATGTTAGAAAAATCTGTAGTTCTTTTTCATTTTCTATTTTCGAACATTTTTTTTTTTAGCTTGTGTTATGCTTTTATTTGTTCAAGTTTTTTGTCTTTTTTTTTTTTTAATATATACTTATTTATATCTTTTAACCTTGTTTTACTATTACTTTTTTTAATTTTTATATCTTTAAAATCATTTTTTTAATTTATTCTTTTTTTCTTTTCTTTTTCTTTTTTCCCCTTTTCACCTTTAAATAAACAGATTTGCCATTTGAGATGTAATCGCATAGAGTGACATTGAAATATGTACGTTGATACTTTCGTGAGATTATATGCCAAAATGTAATACGTTGTCACTTTCGTATTATGCATATATACAAAAAAAAGTTCTCTCTGAAAGAAAACTCACTGCACTAAGCATAACAATCTGTGAGCATGAAAACCGCCATTGTAAATTAATTAAACTTCTTATTTATTCAATGAAATTATACTATAAAAACATCATGTAAAATCACAAAAAATTGAGATTAAAAGTGAGACATGTGTGACACTTAAAAAAAAAATTATCATTTTTGACTCCCCAATATCTTGACGCCCGGGGCACGTAGACCCCCGCGGCCCCCTTCTCTCCTCTCGGCGGCCCTGCTAATATAAAATTTTAAAAAATTACATAACAAAATACATTCATGCAACTCAAACGCTAAACACACTTTGATAAAATGGTCGAAAATTTTTATTACTTAATCGGTGCCGTAACTTGGTTACACACGTACCTATCTATACTTTATTATAAACAGTTTGGCGGTTAACTTACGAAAAAAAGTTGTATAGAATTCAAATTTAAAAGTCAAAAAGAGTGTAGAAGTGATTAAGAGAAATCTTTACATTACTTTATATTATGTCGTTGCTTGAACAATTTTAAACACAACAGGTTCTCTTGTACAGCTAGCCTTACCACTTTCTCGCATAACCTAACTGAACAACTGCCTATAGATCTGTTCCCAGATCGGTTGCCGTAATTTTATTGCATTGCATTCTGGTGTCGCTTGGGGGGGTAATAGTGATTGTTTACACTTTTATTAAAAAGCTTTTGGCTGTAAATTCTTTTTAAATAATGTCTCTACCTTATTGCTCAAATGATTTAGAAGAAAATAAATTTGATGAAAATTTGTGTGCTAGTAATGAAAATTTAGCTTTAATTTTAAAAACAAAGAAATGTTCTTCCAAGCAAATTACAGACACTATGACTTTTTAAAATGGAATATATCTGACCTACAGAACTTTTTATCAAAAAGATTAATTAATCAAACCGGAAATAAAGCAACTTTAGCAAACAATGCTTACTATGCTAATGCCTGAACTTGCAAGCTCAAGTGCAGAGTGCTCAGGATGAAGAAAATGAGTTTAAAAATGACAAGTTGAATAAAAGAAAAACTTCATCAAAATTAATTGTAGACCCAAAATCCTTAACTTATGGTTGGGTTATTGATCCTTCGCTATTCCCAGATGTAACATATGCAGAAGTTCAGTTATATTTAAACAAAAGAAATGCTAGAAAAGCTTTAAGAGGTGGCAAAAGTTTATTAAATTCAGACCATCTTTCCAATATTCGGTATCAACTCTGACTCTAAGTATTGCTACATTGCAGCTTATTGTTTACCTGAACAAAAAAGCAATAATCCTGTTTATAATGTTTAAGTATTGATTAAAAAAAGTCAGGTACAATAAAACCTGCAGATTGTGATTGTGCAGCTGGGTATGTTTATTAAAATTTGTTTCAAAGTAATATGTTTTTGCAAATTAAATTTTTTGACAATTTTTTGGTTTTATGTCAGTCTGAATAACTAAATTTATTTTATTGATAAATAAATATTATTTCAAAATCTTTGTTATGAAGCCTAGTTTAAAAAAAGACTTATTTCTGCAAATATTTTGAAAATTTGAAACTTTTTATATTGATAGAAAGATTTTAATAATTTAATTATTAAATTTGTTTTTCCATTTGTTTTCTTCAATTTTTACTTTAAAAAAAATATGCTATTTTAATTTTAGAATCTCTGGTTGCTGTAAACATGTTGGTGCACTTTTATAGTATGTTGAACATAGTGTAAAGATTGGTGACAATAAAACATGTACATCGAAACCTCTTGAATGGCTCAAACCATCAAAAAAAGTTCAAAAACTCTATGGACCATCAATCCTAAGTGAAATTGAAATAGTAAAACCTCTATTAAAAGATACCTTAGTGTTTACAAGAAAAAAAATTTCAAATCGTTTAAATTTTGATCCACGAGCCATAAATCAACGAGAAATTTCTATGACAAAGGAAGATGTAGATTCTTTGGCACAGATAACAAATTATAATTGTGGATATGTCATGCCTATGCAAACAAAAAATGTTGTTCGTATACCTGATATTTCCAATGTTGCTCAAGAAATCGAAGTTAAAACCTCCTTGCATTCATCTCTCCCTAAAACACCTCATGAAGCTGTAATTTTTTTAGATTGCAAGATTACATATAAAGTTTTATTGATGCAGTTAGCTACAAATTTTGACGAAATTTCTGAACTAGAACACTTAACAAGAAAGCAGTCATGTAATGATGATTGGCATAAACACCGCAAAGGCAGAGCCACTGCATCAAAAGTTTATAGTGTTGTTTGTAAAGTAAATAATGATCTAGAAATTTTATGTCCAGAAAAAATAACATCCATTATCATTGGCGTATTTTGTAAGTCAAAAGGTTTTAAAACGAAAGCCACTTCCTGGGGATTACGTCTTAAAAAAAATGATAGATTTATGAAAGTGACTGGGTGTGGTTTATTTGTAAATAAAGATTTACCAATAGTTAGTGCATCACTTGATTCCCTTGTTCATTGTGATTGTTGTGGCACTGGATGTGTCGAGGTTAAATGTCCTTGGACTCATAGAGGGTTAAGAATTCCAGAATTTGCTGCTATCAAAGGCACATGTTTAATATTTGAAAAAATTTAATTGTACTTGATCCTCAACATTCTTAATATAGTCAAGTGCAGTGTCAAATGGCTTCAACCGGTTTTTCATATTGTGATTTTGTTGTTGGAACTTCGAAAGATTTATATAGTTATCGTGTTCATTTTTCAATTGATTTTTGGCAAAGTTGTGTTAAAAAAATTGAATTTTTTTATAAAACTATTAACTTGCCTTATATGATAAATGAAGTGATATGAATACTGTAGAGTCTGTTTTGAATGAAACTTTGCTTAAAGTTTGTGACAATAATAAAATTGACGATGAAATTGATTTTTTTATTTCATAACATTTAATATTACAAAAGGTCGAAATGTAAACTAAAAATATTTTTTTTAATTACATTTATTTTAATTAGTTAGACATAAAATATTTTAATGTTTTAAAATGTCTTGTAATTTAAATATTGTTATGATTCTTGTAATCAACTAAAGGAGGTGCTAAATTATAATAGCTGCAGTTGTAATAAAGATATGGTCTAGCAAATCAATCATACTCAGCGGTAAAGGTGTTTGCAGCAATCGAAAGTCTTTTACGCGAGCAACTACGTGAATTCTTGCTCGGGCTATCAGGGCAGTTTTAGAAGTTAACTTAATGGTAAACTTCCCTTTGCTTTTAATGATAGTATTACTATATTTCAAATGATGGTATTACTAATTTAACTTTCCTTGCAATTAAAAGATCACCTATATTGAATCCTTTATCCATCATTACAACATCTCCTTCATTTAATGTGTCGAGGTTACCTGATGTTTTGACAATATATCGATCTGAAGATGAACCTCCGTATGCTTGAGATATATAATTAATCATTCCGGAAGGTGCTATGCTTATAGCTTTTTTCCAAGTGTTTCGATTTTTGTAACTCGAATATGTTTGAGCTTGTGATTTGGCAATACTTGGTCGCTCACATTGACCTTCTGTGCAGTCTAGTATTGAGACCACATTATTTCCAAAAGGCTTAAAACAGTCTGGGTAACAAGTTTTATTTTGCTCCCGAGTAACTGGCTAAATAAAAATCTTAAATTCAAGTGCTAAAAAAGGAATCCAGGTACTTAGGGTGCGAGAAACAGTAGTTTTTGAAAGACCAAAACGATAAGATAAGTCTTCATGGCTACACCCCATTCGAATCTTCATTAAATTCAAAAGCATAAGATCTTTACCATTCATTTGCTTTAATGGACCAAGCATTTTCATGGTGGTTGATTCGTTGTTTAGTGTGTTGTTTGAAGAAAAATCACGTTAGTTTGTAAGAAATGGAACTTTATGTTCGAAGCGCTTGTATAACCAATCATACATTAAACCTGTTTGTATAACCGTCATACTTTTCAGTAATGTATCATTTTTACTTATTTCAGAATAGGATAATCTTTGCGACTTTTTAATTTTTTCTTTTAAACCAATGATTTCTTCATTAAGATTTTTTATTGTTTTGTTTGCCGAGTCTAGTTGGTTAAATAAATGAAGACAATCATCTTGCTTTTTACGTAAAAGTAAACAAATATCTTTTAGAAACATCCTGCAACGAGCACTTCTTTCTGCATAAGTAACACCATAATTATAAAAATCCTTAATCTCTGTAGTCCCTGTACATACTTCTTGTTCGACTGTATCAAAATGAATAGTGCTGACAAAACGGGATGATGTATTGAATTTTTTTAACTTTTTTTTTGGTGGCTCTCTTATAGTCGGTGGTTTACGTTTAACTCTATCATTTGTTTTGTTGTATCCTTGCATGTATAAAGTTAGTACGTTGCATTCAGTATAGTAATAACCTGCAGCAAAATTGTTAGAACAGACTTTAGTAGATCCTACACGAGCCACAAAATTGTTTTTTTTTGCCGTTTCTATCCACAACAGTTCTATTTATGTATTTGGTCCATAATTTTGCATCTTCAAGATTTTTGGGAGAATGCTATCGCAGTATGCCTACATGACTTTTAAAAACATGCCTAAAAAATAATGAGCTTTGAAAAACGCTTTTACGACTCTCTGCTTAATTATGTTAGTGATACGAAATCCTAATCATTTAACACAACAAAATCTTCTGCAAGTATATATCGTAGTATTATAGTTAGAAAACTGATAAGTGTGATTTCATCAAACCATCAAATGTGAAATCATGATTTCATCATGATTGACGAAGATTACAAATAATGAACATTGTCATTTAAAATAAACTTTATAAAATTTATTCTGTATGTATTCATGAAACCTATACATTGCTACAATGTTTTAAAATCAAAACATTTAGTTTTGATTTTAAAACATAAGTTTTTTATTTTTACATGTGTTATTATTCATTATGCTACATAATTTGTTTTCCTTATAATATGCTAATCTTACTTTTCTAGAACTCTTTAGATTTTATGGGAGTAGTTGACAGTACCTTTATAAATTGTACGGTGTGTGTCAAAAGCACTGATTCTCGCCCACTTTAACTCAATCTCGTCATGTTGATTTAAAGTCGTCCACTGTGTGATTTTAAAAAAGAACTTATAATCCTTTAGCGTGACGTTATATACAGGTGAGTGAGATTAAATCTCGTTAGTTAATTTGTAAGGTCAATTAGATTTTACTTAGAAAAGTATAAAAAAGATAAGACCTAATGATGTTATCACACATACGAGCTTTAGAGTTTTCTTCAATAAAAATAATAAAAAAGTTTATATAGATAAAACAAAATTGTATGCATTATTAATTATATAAAATATTTTGTCAAATATTTAGTACATATTAGTCAGTATTGTTCTCGGGATCAACCAATGGTTGCAATACAGATGATAGTGAAACGAACTTCTTTTTTGTTGTTGTTGTAGACTTGTTGGCATAATTTTATAAAATTTTTTTCTCAGCAAATACCTTTTGTTTCTTTTTTTCTTTGAGTCGCTTAGCAGCATTAATAAGTCGCAGTTGTTTTCTTTCGCATTTTCTCTTTCCTGTTGGATTTAGTCTTAGTGATATTTTAGTTTGCTGAGTATGCTTTTTGAGAAATTAAAACAAAGTATTTAAGCTGACCTTCTTTGTTCGTTTTTTTTCCGTGCGGTTGCCTTAGGACATACCTAGACATCATCATCTCCATCACCTACATTGATAAAAACATATACTTAATAAAAGTAGAAATATTTAAATATTTTAAAAAAATTTGGATTATTTTAAAATTAAAAATTTATTAAAAGTTGCATTGTTGCAGTGAAACTATTGATCACTTTGTGAAATGATTGACTTACCTGGAAACTGACCCATCAGATTTTGTGCTGTAGAGCAATAATAATCCTTCAGTGACTAAATTAAGGTGCGGTCGCATGGTTGAAGCCAGTTTGAAGTGTGGAGGCATTTCAGCTATATGTATCTGTTTCTAGATAGCAATATCAATTAGCACAATAATGTTGTGAGAATTATGCCCGTCCAGAATCAATAGCTGAGGACGTTGGGAATCGATGTTTTCTAAAAATGTCTCGGTAAACCATAGTTTTGCTTAGCCCAATTTAGTCCAACCACTATTGGAACAGCTCCAGTTTGTCCCCAGAGGTGTGAACTCTGTGTTAAAGCCCCTTAAAGACCTGAATGTCTTTCCCTTCACTATAATCTGAGGTGGAATGAATTTATCTTGTGGATTCACACATGCAATAACAGTGATTGACTCTCGGTTTCTTTCCTTTGACTATAGAGGTTTTTGAGTCTTTTCAAAGACCCAGAAGAAAAGTGATTGCACGTCAAATTGGTGTCCAACTTGATGTGCAACCACTTTTCTTGGTTTTACGTCAAGCTGGGCACCTTTTCAAGATGTAATTGAGAACTTAAAAGCTGTGGTTAAGAAAAGTAAGATGTAACTGAGAAATAGAACATCTAATTTAGAAATCGCAATATTTAATTAAGAAACACAACATGTAATTAAGAAATTTTAAAATGTAATTTAGAAACCCAACATGTAAATAAGAAATTGCATTTAGAAAAACAAAAGTTGTAATTAAGATATTTTAATATGTAAATGAGAATACATTATTTGTAATTGCAAATTCAATGTAAGCTCATTATAAAAGATCTTCTTGAACAAGCGTTTTAATAAGTTAATAATATCAAATTTAGCATTTGAATACACCAGCAATACAGTAATACAGTAATGGATTTAAAAGGTCGTTGTGTTATTTGTCAATACAGATTGAACAGAAAGTCTGTTATTAAATTGAATCCATGCAAGCATTTGATTCACCAAATTTGTTTACACTCCCTTCTGGATCAACCGGAACTAACTTGTCCAATTTGTTGACATGAAATACATACAATTGAACAAGTTGAAAGAAAACGCATTATTTTCATTGATTGATAGATGAAGAGTTATTAAATGAGCTGAGCGAAATGACGATTAGGTGACTCTGGCGCAAACTTTATGTGTCAAATATAAAACAGCTTACAATTGTGTTTGCAAAAGAAATTCAAATTTTATCGGAAGAGATGGTTTTAAAAACAAAAAAATTGACTGAGGAAACACTAACATGGATTGAAAGTGACTGTTGTTTGACACTGGTGTCTATCAAAACAAAAATATTAAAACACTTTAATATTAGCGTCAGTAAAACAACAGTCACCATTTACCTCAAAAACAGATTGTTTTCATTTAAAAAAAATTCACAAGGAGTCTTCTACAATGAACAGTAACAAAAACAAGCAAAAAAAGAGCTGAATATGTTAGGAACATTAAAGAACATATCACAAATAGTCATCAAATAGTTTGGCTGGATGAAACAAATTTCAACTTTTTTTGTAGAAAATTACAAGAACGTGACAAATAGGAAAGAAAAAAAATAATGAAATACATGCTTAATAAAGTGCAAACATACATTTGATTGCAGCTATATCAACAACAAATCTCGCAAAGAATCATTTAATATTAATTCTTGTAACGAGTGGATGTTGGCTATGTTTCACCAGTGGGTTAAATCCGGGAATCGTTTAGTTGATTTGGTTGTCGTAACAGACAATGTCCCATGTCACGTTCGTTTGGAAAGGGTGTTTGAAAATTCATCAACTCAGTTGTATGTTTAGGACCAAACAATCCAATGCTAAAGCTGGTGGAAACTATCTGGTTCAAAATAAAAATTAACGTTCAAAATGTGATTCGAGTTCGACCCATATTGGGTGCTGGAATTATGGAACAACGAATGCAGTATTTCGAAAGAATTGTTACTAAGGCAAAAAATGCAATAATAGAAGGTGATTTTAGACGCGATGGACAAAATACAACCACGTATTACGCAACGATTTTGAATATGGAAGACGTCAAAGTTGGTGCTTAACTGAATATTGCAATGATTTTTAATGATGTTGTTTAAATTTAAATTTTAAATTTTAATCTAAATAAATTTTTTGTGTTTTATTTATTATTTATCTAAAATCTCAATTAAATTTTCACAAACACAAATAAAAGAAAGTTTTAAATGACACCCAATAGGATTTTTCCAGATACCGCCTAAACCTAAAATGCCTTTTGCATGACTTTTTATATTTTATTTATATTATTATTTTCAGCCTTAAATCACAAAGTATATTAGCACTACATAATTAAAAATACAAAGAACTTTGTATTCTTTATATTTTTCTTAATTACAACTATCGTGTTCTCAATTACATTTTACGATTTCTTGTTTACAACTTTCATTTTCTCAGTTTCATCTGACATTTCTAAATTACAACTTTTATCTTCTCAATTACATCTTACTTTTCTTAATTACAACATTCATGGTCTCTACTACATGAATCGTTTCTTAATTACAACTTTCATCTTTTCAATTACATCTTACTTTTCTTAATTACAACTTTAAAGTTCTCAGTTACATCTTAAAAAGCTGTAGACGAGTTTCATCCATACTCTATATGGATTCTGGTTTGACGTGAGAACCATTCTTTCCTACGACGTCATTCAAAGTATTAAAGTTTTTTGAGACTTTATCTTTATCCATGCACTGATGTTGAAATGAAGCTGTACCCTCAGGTTGTTGCAAAGTAAATTTATCCCCATGCCGGCGTTTAACCCCAGTCCACCACAGGTTGCTTGGAAGTCTTTCTTGAAGTTAAACTTATGCTTTGTGGCAAGTTCCTAGCATAATTCAGGAACTGTGATTTTCTAAAACCTACTTTGATTTTTGCTATATTGATGGCATAATCGACAAATTCTTTTTCCAGAGCAAAAGAAAGGGTAGATTTTCTTCCGGGCTTTGCTCCAATAACAACTTTTCAGAGAATCTGTCTCTCACTGTTGTACGTGGCACATTGTACAATATTGCTGCCTTACGCACTGAAAATGATGGCTCTGATTTGACATGCTTAATTGCACTCATCAAATTTTTTTCACTTTATTTCAGGAATTTGCTCCGTTTCTTAACATTGACTGATTGATTAATGGAATTGGACACAAGAGTATTTATAGTAAAGATAAATTTATAAAACAGCAAATAAATGCTATAAATATAATTGAGGAGAAATTGCCGCAATGCAAGTAAAGATAAAACTGTAAAACTTGATATAATTTTATATATTACTTAGTTTGAAGTTTACATAAGTTAGATATTTGCATACCTTTCGTTCATACTTTCTTATAACTAAAAAAATACTACTATTATTACTTTGGGTCATTTCGGATAAAGCGAGCCATCGGATAAAGCGAGCCGGTCGCCTAAATATTGCAATTTTACGAAATCAAATTATGCTTTCGATTTATAACAATTTATTTAATATTAGTTATTCATTTTAAAGTCTAATGAATATTTTAAAAACAGTTGCTAAGCAATTATTTTCGCGGTGGTATAATTATAATCATTCGAGTAGTAACAAAACGTTTTTTCGCTTTAAGACCTTATATTTTGTTTAGCTTCAATTAAGAAAAGTGAGTATTTCATATTTGACACTATTTATAGTAAATATGATTGTAATATTAGTAATATGAGAAACTATTTCAAAAAATACAGTGTTGATATGTATTTGAGCGATGATAAAGTTTTTTAATCGAATTTTCAACCTGGCTCGGTTTTGCATAACTGTTAGATAAACCGAGCCAAGGGCATTCAGGTAAACCGAGCCATTGGCTCACTTTTCCAAAAATTGCAATAATAAATAAATGTAAAAAATATTATAAATTTTTTTGCTTTTTGACCCACATGAATTGTTAATTTATTGGAATTTTTTATGATATTTTTACAGAATGGTACGTTATCAACCGATCACGGCCCGAAGAAGCCAAAAATCTCAAGGAAAACAAAAGTTGTCCGAGCAGGTACCGGCAATTCGAGGACAACATCGAAGTCCAAAAAAACTGCCGAGGCCTCAAAGTCATACAGGCACAAAACTAAATTTATGGCAAAAAGGAAATATGGCTGGTGCTATGGAAGAATACAGAAAACAAGAAGAAAAACCTTCAACTGAACGGTTGTCAATACGGCTGATAGCGAGAGCGTGGAATGTACCATATGAAACTTTGAGGAGGAGATTGTCAGGAAAAGTGAGCAAAGTGGAAAGTGCTTCTGGGAGACCCACAATTCTTTCACAACAAAGTGAAGAAGAATTAGCAGAGACTGTAAGAAAAATGGCACGAGCAGGGTTTCCTTTGTCGCGCAAAGATATTCGAGAAATTGCATATGCTTATTCTGATGCTAAAGGAATAAAAGGATTTTCAGAATCAAAAAAAATTGCCGGTTATTACTGGTTTCAGGGATTTTTGAACAGATTTCCTGATATAAGCACAAAAAAGGCAGAGAATCTGTCTGCAGCAAGAGCATAACCGTGCGTGGACAACTATGTGCTGATTGTGTTCAAACAACAACTAAGTAAATTAACTCTAGTTAAGACTTGATATTTTGCATTTTGTACTGCATCATTTATCTGCAGCTTTAGCAGTATTATTTTTATTAGACTAGTCGCTGACATTTTTATATTGCTTTTGTTCTTTAAATTTTTTGCATTGTATGCATTTGAGGTTAATGTTTGCAAACTTTTAATACCAGTTTACTATATCGTAGGTAATAAAGCTAATATTAATATAGTAAATATTATTTGTAATAATACTTCCAATTTTGTAAATTTTTGTCTGAAATAAAAGCTAAATGGCTCACTTTAGAATAATCATATAAGCTATTGGCTCGCTTTACCAATAATGGTGGCTCACTTTATAAATTTGTTAATATAAAGCGAGCCTTTCCTATGTATCATATATAGTTTACTTGGCTCACTTTATATTAGTGTGGCTCACTTTATATTATATCATAGTTTAGGTATCTGTTATAGAGTTTTCTAGTACAAGAAGTATTAAGATATCTCACATAGTTATTAATACACACTGATTTTAGTTTTATTGGCTCGCTTTATCCGAAATGACCCTATACTACTATTATTTATACTAGTTGTCCGGACCCGTAAAATACGGTGTTGGTAAATCTATTCCATGCCGTACTTTTCTATACTTATTCCTTACTTTAATATTTTTTAGTAAGCAGCAGAAAAATAACTATATACATATAGAAAAATTATATTTGTTATTCACTTTTTAAGGTTTGAAAAAAAATTTATAAATTATTTTAAAAAGCTTTAAATGTTTCGGTAGCCGTTGCGCGATTTTCTATTTATCAACGGATTGGATATTAGTACCTGTCTAAATAATATTTAGAATACCCGCTTGAAATATGTTAAATAATTTCCATCGGTTTAAAAATTTTCAAATACCATGAGATGATTTAAATATGTCAAATAACGGACTTGCCATAACTGTATACTGGTCATGATAAGTTTATTCCACTCCGACCATTTTAATAATTCTATTTCAATAAATTTAAAAAAGAGCAAAATATAAGAATCTTTGTTTTGAGTTAACGATTTATGTTCAAGACTTTATAAGTTCTATGAAAAACAGAAGGAAAAACAAACGGAGAGGGGCCTTATTATTTTTTTCTTTAATAAGTTTCTATTTTATTTTTACAGACCATCCGCAGCTTACGAGGACTCTTGCGCCGTTAATTTTGAAGAAAGTTAAAGCTTGCATTCAAAATCTTTTCCTATAAGAAGGAAAGTTGTCTCTTTAATTCGCATTAAATGCACAGACTTAACTAATTACTTATGCACATAAATAGCATAAGTATCTCTGTCATGACATATGCATATAAAATTTCTAAAGGTGTTTTTATGTTTTCAGAAATTTTCAAAAGCATTTTACAAATTTTTCTCCCTTTTGTTTGTTATAGTATGTAACATCTTTATATATGTTATACATATAATATCCATAGGCCTTATAAAATGTTTTCCTTTTTTTTTTTTTTATGTATATATTTTGCCCTATAAAAAATATTACAATACCAAAATATTTAAATATAAATAATTTCATTGCCGGGACAAAAAGAAGAAAAAAATAGTCTTATCACTAAGCCCCTAGTTTACATCGTACTTTTACATTATAAAGCAGGAGTTTTAAAAGATAAATATTTTATTATACTGTTAAAAATTAATTGAAATTTATTTTTATTTAATTAACAAAAGCAAAAAAAAAAGAAAAAAAAGTATGACACAATTTAATAAAAGACAATTTAAAACTCTAGGTGTACAAAAAACAAAACAAAACAAAATTATATATAAGAGCTGATTTGAAATTAAGTTATAAAAAGAACTATTCGTTGAAGTAATTTTATTGATTGTTAACCAATAATTATTAATAGGGTTAAGAGTTATTTTTACACTTTTTAAGTTAATAATAACAAGAACAGAAAAAAGCAAACCAAGTGGCTTGTTCGCAAAACGAAATTAAAAAGATAAATAAAAAATAAAAATCAGAAAATAATAAAAAAGAAGATAAAAATAAAGTTAAAAAAAAAAAAAAATTATTTGAAATTACTTAATTCATTGTCAATAGTAAGAAGTTTTTATTTAAGTTTTATTTTAAATTTGTGAAAAGAAGTAGTAGTTTTGATGTCGTTATAAAATTTAGAATTCCATAATTTGGGTCCTCTATTTGCAATAGAGAATTTGGTGACCGAATAATAGGTTTTGGGTTGAATGTAGTTTTGATTTGAAAATCTAGTAGAGTAAACATGATTTATTTTTTTAAAAAAAGCTATTAAATATTAGAGGTGTCATTTTATTATCAATTTTGTACATAAAAGTAAGTATCTGATAAATGTTTAGTTGATAAACATTGAGTATATTTAGTTTATTAAATAAACCTTTTGAGGGCGTTAAACTGTTAACGTTTAAAATAATTCGTATAGCATGTTTTTGTCTACTGAGTAGTTTTTTTTATCTCGGTTGCGTTGGTGCTGCATCAAGCAATGTTCCCATAATTAAGGTAGCTGTGAATAAAAGAAAAACATATGTTTTTTAAATAGTTTTGGTCTAAAAAACCTTTTAGCTTTATATAATAAGTCAGTATTTTTTGATATTTTGTTTTCTATTATACTTGTGTGTTCACGCCATGAAAGATTTTCGCCTAAAAATACTCCTAAGAACACGCACGAGTGCTCTCTTTTTATAATAGAATTATTAATACAAAGATAGGGAAGTTTGAAAAGTTAGGAAACTTTGTATTCTAGAAATTTAGGAAAAATTAAAAAAAAATTAAGCGTGTAAGCAAAAGAATTGGAACCCACACAAAGCACTTTAACCACTCTGAAATGCCTTATCATCTCTTAAAACTGTCTAATAAACCAAAGACTTTAAGATATTTGCATAGACTTTTGTCCAAATATATAAAACACACATCAGTACAGATTGTGGTTTAAAAAAAATGCCTAATAACTTTGAAAAATAAAAATTTAATTTTTTTTTTTTTACACATTTATTAACTAATTAACATTATTCAGTAGTTGCACATTGAATTACAAACAATATTCAATAGTTACACATTTATTTACAAACATAACAACATTTCAAGCATCAACATTTTCATATGTATGATTATATTGAACAAACACGTCATTGTCTGATTAATCTAAAAAAAATAATCGATTTAAAAAACGGAAAAAATACACCACTTATTAACTGAAATAACTTATT
Source organism: Hydra vulgaris (assembly GCF_038396675.1). Taxonomy (NCBI): domain Eukaryota; kingdom Metazoa; phylum Cnidaria; class Hydrozoa; order Anthoathecata; family Hydridae; genus Hydra; species Hydra vulgaris. Next base: position 76,659,017 of record NC_088931.1, read on the forward strand.
TATACATAATAACAAAACAAAATAATTTAAAAAAAGTTTTATTTACAAAAAAAAAATTAACTACATCTGCATCATCAATTAACAATTGGTAGCCAATTATAATTAACCAACTGTAAAAATACTAATTAACAACTTGTCGAGATACAAATTCGATACATCACCTTATCAATTCGATCATCATATAAAGCAGATTAGAGACTGGAATTACCGAAAAACGGTTCCTTCGGTAAATTTCGGTTCCTAATTTGATAAGGAACCGATAACTTCGGTTCTTTTCGATTCCTTATTTTAGGCAAGATTCGAAATTTCGGTAAATTTCGATTCCTTATTTTAAGAAAGAATCGAAATTACGGTAAATTTCGATTCCGATTCTGATAAAGAACCGATAACTTCGGTTCTTTTCGATTCCTAATTTTAAGCAATAATCGAAATTACCGTAAATTTTGGTTCCAATTTCGGTTCTTAGCGAGAAAAATCGCAAAAAATCGAAAATGCTACAAAGAATCGAAATTGTTACTAAGAATTGAAAAACTTGAATTTTTTTAATTTTTATTTTTAAAAATACAGTTGAAATACAGTTAATAATACAGTTAAAAATACAGTTATTCTAAATCACTATCTGTGAGATCAGTGACACTGTCCTTGCTGCCCTTGCGACTACTACTAGCACTGCTATAAGCTACGCTAGTAGAACTATCACTAGCTTCAGTATTAAATAAATCTTTAGATGCATCATATATAGGGTTTTTTTTCATTGGTGATTTTTTCATTGGTGATTCAAGTACAAGTTTCCTTTTTTTAGCTCTTTGTAGTAGACTTTGAGACTGTGATTCATTTGGTTTCATAAAACTTTTCATTTTTGTCTGTTTGGTTAATTGGGTTTGTGTAGATGGAGATGGTTGAGGTTGAGTCTGAGAAGGTGATGGTAGAGGTTGAGTCTGTGAAGTTGATGGTAGAGGTTGATCTTGAGAGGTGGATGGTAGAGGTTGATCTTGAGAGGTGGATGGTAGAGGTTGAGACTGATAGCCTGGTTCACCAGGCCTTTTTTTGTCCCAGGACCTTAATTTTGATTTGACTAGTGGAAAGTTTTCTTTTATGAACATTATTTTTTGAAGGGTCTCTGGCTTCATATTGTGTCTTTTATCACTAATAATATTTCCTCCTAATGAAAATAGCCTTTCTGAAGAGCATGAAGTCACTGGTGGACACAAGTACTTCCTTGCCATAGCAGCTAGTAATGGCAGTTCCTTTTGATTGACCTTCCACCATTCCAAAACCTTCACATACTTAGCTGGCTTTTGCATAGACAAGTACCTCTTAAATTCCATCTAAAAAAAAATTTGAATTTGAATTTACCGCAAAGAATCGAAAAAATATTTATAAGTATCGGAAATATTTATAAGAATCGAAATTATTATTAATAAAATTGAATATCTACCTTTAGAGGAGGCTCTGATGGTCCTGTCAAAGTTGGTGCATCATTTCCATCATTTTCCATGGCCATTCTCTCAAAATCATCCATATCTTCATCTAAGTTTGGCTGTGCATAAGGACTGAAGTTCCCGAAAAACGGTTCTTCGGTATTTTTCGGGGAATCGAAAGGAATCGAAGGTTTCGGTTCTTTATCAGAATAGGAATCGAAAAGAACCGAAGTTATCGGTTCCTTATAAAAAAATGAATCGCAAAGAACCGAAGTTATCGGTTCTTTATCAGAATAGGAATCGAAAAGAACCGTAAATTGATTACTCACCTTTTTTTTAATAATATACTTCCGTTATAATCAATATTTTCGATTCTTTTCAATATTTTCAATTATTTCGGTAATTTCGATTCTTTGTAATAAAAACGGTAAATTTCAATTATTAATTAAAAAGTCGTTTTTATTGTAAAGAATCGTTTTTATTACAAATACGTTTTAATAATGGCGTGCGAAATTAAATTCAAATTCATTCAAATTTAATTTCCCTCCCCTAAGGGATTCCCCTTTACCAGTATAAATAGTGGGGTTTTGTGAAAATCTAATCAGTTACAATTTATTGTTTCACAAACAACTCTTACAAACAACAACAACATTACAATTTACAACAATGTCTCAAGTTAATAATGCAATTTGGAATTACTTTACCAAACTACCAGAAGTGACAGTGAATTCTGTCACCAAAAAGAAAACTTATAAATCAAGTTGTAATCAATGTCAAGCAGTGTTAACTTGCTGCCATGGAAGTACATCAGGAACGAGTAAACATTTAGGGTAAGTAATGTTTTTTCAATTTTTTCGGTAATTTTGATTCTTTTTAATATTTTCAGAATTTTTGCAATTTAAGTTAATATTAAGTAAAGATTTACTTTATAAAAAAATAAAAAAATAACAATAGTTCTGAATAATTAAATAAACATAAGCACTGATTATTATTTATTATACAGTAACAGCTAACAGTAATACTGTTTGTTACATTTAATTTAATATAGCGCCATCTATAGGAGTTATTTCAATTTTTTCGATTCTTTTCAATATTTTTAATTATTTCGGTAATTTCGATTCCTATCCCTATAATTATTTAATTTAAATCTTTTTTTATACAGATCTCAGCATCCCATTCAAGCCAAAGCTTATCTTAAGGCAAAGAATGACAAGGTAGTGCAACTGGCTGCTGACAGGGAGGAAGTTGAAAAGGAGCTTGATAGATCTTCAAGTTTGAGAGGTTTCTTTCCAGCCATAACCACTAGTAAAAAAAGGGTGGATAACCTTAGTAAAAAGTCTCCACCATCCAGTCAGCAAGGTGGTCATGAAAAACTTCAAGTAACTCTGGATGAGTATGTTAAGGTGAGAAAAATTTTGTAATTTTTTAGTAGCTTAAATAATCGTTTTTATAACATTTTACCGTTTTTATTTGTAAATATTCGAATCAAAATCAAGCCCAAATTGGTAAATTGAGAAAAAATATTTCTTCAAAAAAACTCGGATCTTTTGGGCGCCGTTTGGGCCATGCAGAAAATATTTTTTTTCTTAATTTACCAATTCGGGCTTGATTTTGATGAAACTAATGTTAGAAATCTATTTTTATATTCAATTAGAAACTTTTGAGCCCTTTTCCAAATTTATAATATACTTTAAAGTTTAATAACTCTGTAAATTAATAAAAAGTTAAATTTCCACACTAGACAACAATTTAATGATTCCAAATTAATGTCCTTTTTGCTCTAAACTCAATATTAACAAAGTTATTGAGGTTTAAAGTTTTTGATTTGACCTGTCACTTAACACATGCATGTAGATTTAGTAAACACGTATTTTTCAAACGTTTCAAAACTTTAAAGGCTTTTAACTTTAAACTTCTTTGTTTTAATAGATAGAGTGATTAGCACTGTCTCTAGAAACTGCAACAACTTACCCATATATATTAGGTTGTCAGGTCTTGTTTAACGTAATTTCGATTCCTTGCGGTAATTTCGATAATTTCGATTCCTTTCGATATTTTACATTTTTTTTATTATTTCAGATAACTAAATGGGATTCACAAAGCAGCTGTCAACTTGATTTTGATACAGTTCTCACTCTGGCCTGCATCATGTCAAATCTTCCTTTCAATATTGTGGAAACTCCAGGAATGAAGTTGCTCTTGAACTATTTGGCACCAAAAGCAATCATAAAAACACCAAAAACATTTGCTACAACAAAGCTTGACATGATTCATCATGTCACATGATGTCACATGATGAGGCTTATGAGGCTTCATTACCTTCTGCACAGGCTGTGCATCATTGTATTTTTTTGATGACTTTTTGGTGACAGAATTCACTGTCACTTCTGGTAGTTTGGTAAAGTAATTCCAAATTGCATTATTAACTTGAGACATTGTTGTAAATTGTAATGTTGTTGTTGTTTGTAAGAGTTGTTTGTGAAACAATAAATTGTAACTGATTAGATTTTCACAAAACCCCACTATTTATACTGGTAAAGGGGAATCCCTTAGGGGAGGGAAATTAAATTTGAATGAATTTGAATTTAATTTCGCACGCCATTATTAAAACGTATTTGTAATAAAAACGATTCTTTACAATAAAAACGACTTTTTAATTAATAATTGAAATTTACCGTTTTTATTACAAAGAATCGAAATTACCGAAATAATTGAAAATATTGAAAAGAATCGAAAATATTGATTATAACGGAAGTATATTATTAAAAAAAAGGTGAGTAATCAATTTACGGTTCTTTTCGATTCCTATTCTGATAAAGAACCGATAACTTCGGTTCTTTGCGATTCATTTTTTTATAAGGAACCGATAACTTCGGTTCTTTTCGATTCCTATTCTGATAAGGAACCGAAACCTTCGATTCCTTTCGATTCCCCGAAAAATACCGAAGAACCGAAGAACCGTTTTTCGGGAACTTCAGTCCTTAAAGCAGATTATGTTTCATAAAGTAAAACATTAAAAAGCTAAACTTTAGTAACTTTAAAAACAGATTGAAAAATTAAAAAATACAAATAAAAGTATATTCAATAATTTTATCATTTATGATAAATGATAATAGCAGATTCAAAGATATTTCAGAAATTTGTAAAAGTTAATTATGATATATAAAAAACTTACCGCGTGTACACCTGCAATGCCTCGTGCATTAATAGTTAAAAGCGTTCGAGTGGACCCTTCCAATAGTATACGGAGTATAATACTATTTTGATGGATCTAAATTGTGTCATTGTTGCGCATTCGGTTAAGAATGTTTAACGAAGGCGTTTGTAAAATAGCTGTAAAACTTTAAATTTCCTTATTAACTAATATTATGTATTTTTAGCTTTTTATTATTTTTAAGAATTATAAATTTAATAAAATGGTTTCTTTTTAATATAAAATTATAATTTTTAATTATGTTCTTGATAAAAACATATTCTTTACACCCTCTTACTGTTTAAAAAAAAGTAAAGTTCGCCGCGTGGAAAGTTCAAATCATCAGCTTGCTTTTTTTTTTAAATATTTGTTATTTAAAATGCTAAAAAAAAACAAGTTACTTTCTTTCAAAACAAACTTTTTTCTTCAAATGCGTTTTACTTTAAAAAAATCGAAAAATAATAAATAAAATAAAAAAAAAAGTTGGTGGTAGGAATCGAACTTGAAATTCCTGTCTATGAGCCTTGCGTGCCAACCACTCGACTACGCAAACATGTTGCCTTATAAATATTTTAAAAACTATATAACATATTAAAGACTTTATCAAACAGAATTAAGTGCTACAAGTCAAATCTTAGTTCTCGGTGTAGTTGAGGCAATTTTAAAATATTATAGAGTCTGTATGATATTTTGTTAATTACGACCACTGATCTATATTATAACTGGATAGCGCATCTCCTTAGAAAATAGCGTAATTTTTGAAGCCAAAATATTTTCGCCAGCGCCATATTGGGAGGACCCACGGAGAAACATTATTTAGTTAAAATATTGTTAGGCGAACAAGCTATTTCTTTATTTTGGTGGTTTAACTTTATGATTTTTTTATATCTACCATAAATAGAATGTATGGAAGATTATTTTTTTTTTTTTTTCGATTAATGATAACTATTTTTCAGTAAAATAATTACAAAATTCATTCTTTTTTGGAGATAATTCCAAAAAGCGAGGGACACAAAAGTTTCCTAGAACATTTCATAGGTGACTTTCATAATTATTTTTAAAATTAAAAACATTTTAAAGTTTATTGACCTCTGTTAGTTTGCTTGCAATGTGAACAAATGGATTTAAATAAAATCAGTTGTGCATAAAGTACAACAAACTTAATAAAATATCAAACGCTATTTTTCCTACTAACTTTATTCAGATTTCCTTCCAACACTGAAAAAAGAAAAGAATGGACCATAAAAATACATCGTCAAGAATGGAGTCCAAGTAGTAGCAGTTTGATATGTTCTGATCATTTTTTAGAATAAGATATCAACAGAACTGGACAAACTGTTAGATTAAGGGAAAATTCTTTTCCTAAAAAATTTAAAAAATTCCCAGACCACTTTAAAAAGGTATATAATCAATTGTTTTTATTTATTGTACAGGTTTGTTCAATATGTACCTTTTAGCTCTTAGTTACCCTATGCAGTGTGCTAGAGGGTTTATAACACAACTGTATGGTAAGCAGCTAAAACATATAATAACCATTTCGCCATTGTATGCTTTAGTTTTATAAATGCTGCATGAACTATTATCTAAGCTCTGTGAGTAAACACAACTTAGAGGTTCCTTCTAGTTTAATATCAAATTTGAAAATTTTATAACTATATATATATATATATATATATATATATATATATATATATATATATATATATATATATATATATATGTATATATATATATATGTATATATATATATATATATATATATATATATATATATATATATATATATATATATGTATATATATATATATAATTTTTTTTTTTTCAATATTAGAAAATGAAAGAGAGAAAAGTTCCTGTTAATAGATTAACTATATATATATATATATATATATATATATATATATATATATATATATATATATATATATATATATATATATATATATATATATATATGTATATATATATATATAATTTTTTTTTTTTCAATATTAGAAAATGAAAGAGAGAAAAGTTCCTGTTAATAGATTAACTTTTGAAAATTCTGAAAAAAGCGATTTTGAAACTAGTGTTATACCTATCTGCATGAAAGTTGGCTCCCCAAAAAAAATATATAATTGCAGTTTAACTCCAGAAAAAAAAAAATAGATCATAGAAACAAGATAATTGTGTCTTCAAAAAAGAAGGTAAAAGCAGAACAGCAAAATTCTCGAAGAATGAAAAAAAAGATAACATCTCTTAAATCAGTTGTAAAAATATTAAGTCAAAAACAAAAAATATCATCAAATTGTGAAGAAATGCTATTAAAAATTATTTTTGCGAACCAATTGGGAAACCCGTCAAAGTCCCAGATCCTTCGGCCCTGATAAAAGCCAGATAAAACCCAATCACGCAAATTCGCTTTATTTTTTAACCATATGGGGCCCGTCCGGAAATCCTAAACATTTACTTGTTAAAATACCGTTCTCGTAAGTCCAGACAAAAACCGTACGGTACCCGTCTGTCAATGTTGGCTGGGTTACCATAATCTTGAGCGCTGCACATCATTATCTGAATTCCATAGTGTATATATAGTATATAGATATATAATAGTGCGGCCGTAGCGCATAGTATATATATATTATATATATATATATATATATATATATATATATATATATATATATATATATATATATATATATATATATATATATATATATATATATATATATATATATATATATATATATATATATATATATATATATATATATATATATATAATAGTGTGGCCGTGTCGCAGTGGTTAGAGCGCTTGCAATATAAGCAGGAGATCCAGTTTCGAAACGATCTCTGGACATATTTTTGCGTCACGGTAAGGAAGGAGGCGTGAACTTCCCGGTTAAATGCACTTCCACGGTGCTCTGTGACAAGACCGTTAGGACTTCTTAGGGCACCTAAAATTAAAAAAAAAAAAATTCCATCACTTTTTACATATTTTAAAATGTCAGAACTGAGGTTATCAGCTATTTTTTCCCTTATAAATAAAAAATTGTAGAAAAGCTTCTCTCACTTTAACTTTCCCATTGTAGATTTTTACAAATCTAATCATATCAGACAGCTGGTAATTGTGTGATATGTCAGGTTTGCTCTCAAACATAATTTCAAAATACCTCGCAGTCTTCATTTCCTTGACAAGAATCTCCTTTACATGATTTGCCAGAACATTTATAAGTTTATTCTGAGTTTCTGGTAAAAGATGAGATACGGATGCTTTTGCTGTACCTAAAGTTTGCTTTAATCTCATTAGGTGTTCAGCACAGAGTTTAGCACAGCATCCCTACCATCTGAAGAAGGTTTCCTTCATTCAATGAAGATTCATTTTCCTTACAGCCACACAATGACAGATTTTGTTTAGCAAGAAATAATGTGGTATCTAGCAACACGTGCAAGACATCCCTTCGTTTTTTTCTCTCCTTTTCCATCACATACTTCTATACTTTCCGCATCAATTGTTTTGAGCAGCTTATGTTCTGCTTCCAACGCTTTTCATTTTTCAAGGCAACATAGATGGTTATCCGATAATTTATGATTTTATAATTTTGAGCCTAGCTTCCACCACTTCTGTAATCTAGTGATAAATTTGAATGTTTTTTCTAATGTATTAACTGCAAAGAGTCTGCACCAAAATTAGTAGAGTTTCTCAATGACAAGCAAGTAAACCATCCACAACCGCAGTTTTTTCTCACTATTTGGCATTGCCTTTTAAAACCATTCTTTTGACAACTGGCGCACATCTTCTTTAGCTTCTGCACCTTGCTTTCTTGAAGTACTGAATGGACCATTCTTATTCTAAAAGAAAAACCGTTTCCTCTTTTGATAATTTCAACCCAAAAATGATCTGGAACTGGTATATTCCGGAAAGAAGCATTAGATACAACATTCAAATATTTTTCATTAACTTGATTTATCGTTACGTTAACAGTATCACGGCAAGAATCGTTTTCAACATCAACTTCTGTTTCATATTAATCTACTGCTATTTCCTGTGTTACTGAATCAATTTCTTCCACCTATGGCTCTATTTTCTTTATTGAAAAATACACACTTGCAGCATTGATGGAATCGATATCAATTGTAGCTTGAGGAACAAAGACTTTTGATAGTTCTTAGGCATCACTTGGTTTCCTGACATATTGAAGCTTTTCGTTGCTCGCATCCACCAGGCCTCTTTGGCATATGCACTCTATGGCATAAATTAAATAACTATGACATTCTTAAATAATAATTTGTAAATCATAAGCATAATTCATAAATCGTAATAATAATCATAGCATATATATTTTATTTCAATTTCATAAACATCAATAGTAGGTAGGCTCATATATATATATATATATATATATATATATATATATATATATATATATATATATATATATATATATATATATATATATATATATATTTATATATATATATATATATATATATATATATAAAGAGAGAGAGAGAGTATTAGTATTAGTATTAGTTTATGCTGTGACTGGCATTGCCATTGCTACCAGTGAGTGTATTTTTAAAGCACACTATGACAGCCTTGTGATGGTTTAACCCCCATCGATCAAGTCTTGCTTTAAATGAATTTACTGAATTAGCCTTAACAACATTTTCTGGCAGTGTATTTCAGTATTTTGCAGCTCGATTTAGTAAAATATTTTCTTAATAATATGTACAGAAAATTCTTTAGAATACTTTAGGTTATGGCCACGAGTACAATTAGGTTTGAAGGACTTATTTTCTTTAAATTCAACTTTAACATAACCCTTGAAAATTTTATACAGTTGAACTATGTCACCACGTTGTCTTCTTTTAACTAGTGAGAACCTTCTAAGACAATCTATTCGATGTTCATAGCATAATTATTTGATTGAAGGTTTTAATTTAGTGGCACGACGCTGTGTTCTTTTTAAAATGGCAATATCTTGTTTCTATTAAGGAGCCCATACTGGTACAGCAAACTCAATGTGTAGTCGAACAAAAGAAAGATGTAGAGATTTTAGTAGTTCTGCATCAAATTGAACAAAAGATTTTTTTATTATGCCCAACATGCGATTTGCTTTGCCTGCACTCGATAAAACTTGATTTTTCCTCTTCAAATTATCTGAAAAAGTTACTCCTAGGTTCCCTTCTGAATCTGTTATGTTGAATTTTCAACCATTTGTATAAATTGGGTAACTCTTATTTTTATAGCCATAGTGCATAACTAAACATTTGTCAATATTAAAGTTAAGCAACCAATTTTAAGTCCAAGCATATGCAGATTTTAAATCACATTGTAGTTTATTATGTAACTCATCAGAAGAATTAATCGACATGATTTTTGTGTCACCAGCATATATTTTTGAAATATTTTTCAGAGACTCATGAAGATCATTTATATAAAGTAGAAAAAGTAGTGGGCCCAATACAGATCTTTGAAGAACTCTATTATACACATCAGTCCAAGTTGAGACATAATAACTCTCATAATAACTCTCTGCCTTCTATTAGATAAGAAATATATATATATATATATATATATATATATATATATATATAATATATATATATATATATATATATATATATATACTATCAAGGATAGAAGAGGGCCACATGGTATAAAAATAAAAGTTATCTTTTTTCATTTCTAAATAATATAATGATCAAGTAAGGACCAGCGAAGTTTACTTTTTGAAACCCGAATTCAAAATTGCTGCAGAAGCATTTGCCCCCCTCCCCCCGCCCCACTAAACAATTTTAAAGTTAGTTTTTAGAAAAAAACCATATTTCAAAACATGATGCATGTGAAATGTATGTAAATGTACATTTGAAACATAAGATGAAAAGTAGGAACAATTTGTGTCTAAAACAAAAATCTAAAATCTAAAAATGCAATCTATATAACTAATAACGTTTTTAGAAGAACTTTAACAAAAGTACAAAAACAAATTTCATTGAAAAATTATGAATGTCAATTTTAAAAAGAAAAAAGTCTTTGAAGAATATTATGCTAAATATTCACCTGTTTTTACCTTTAGGATTTTTTGAAAGTGATAAATAAGGTTTCGTTTTAAAAAAAGACTTTTCAGTCGATGATTCTGTAAGACACCTTTGTTTATAATACATCATATAATTTAAAATTGATATTTTTTTTTTTTTTAATTGACAAAAGTTAAAAACTTTCAAATTTAATTAAAAGTTAAATAAAATTTTGTAATTGTTACCGAAGTTAACTGAAAGCCGAATTTCTATTTCAAATTTGGCACCAAATTTAAAGCCGAAGTCAACTTCGCCTTTAAATAAACTTTGAGACCCGAATTTTGACGAATATTCGCCGGTCGTTATGATCAAGAAAAAAATACAGTTAATTTCCGTTTTTATTTAACTCGAATCTCCAAGGGACCAAAGAAAATGGTTCGACTAAAGCAAATTCCCGTTAAGTCGAACTTTGACTGATATGAGATCTTAGTTCGAGTTAAGGCGATTTTTTTTATTCAATACTAAAGTATATACATTAATTTTGCACCATTACATATAATATGGTGTAAAATTAATGTAAATACTTTATTATTTCATTGAAATATTAGTATACTGATATTTCAATAAAAAAAGTTACGGATTGTATTCATCCACTACAGTCAAATTGCATTTAAAAAAATTCAGCGACACAATGACTTCCTTATTATAGGTAGAAAAATTGCGTCTAAAACAGGGCTTTTTAAGCTTTTTCGCGGCCTAAGATAAATACAAAAAAAATAGTTGAGTATCTTATGATTATTTATTGATAAGGTAACAATACACATACTTATGAAAAAACACACAATTATACTAATTCGTGCATTTAAATATTTTACATTAAAATCCATGCTTTGGTCTAAAAGGTAGCGGTCTTTTATTTAGAAATTCATTAAACTATAAAACAATTTTTTTTTTAAGGTTTTGTCTGATTTACCTTTTAACAGTTTTATTTTAGCATTATTTTACGCCTGGTAACGATCAATTCTATTCATATCTAAATACTACGAAAAAACAAAGAAATCTATTTAAATATTAGGCTACGGTTGTTTATGTTTCTCATAAAATGACTTCTTTTCTTTAAAAAAAAAAATATTATTATGTTAATATCTTTAATTCCCATTCAAAAAGTTTGAGATAATGAAGTTCAAGTTATTCGAGTTCGACTTAACCAGAGAATAATTTAATAATAATCGATTAAACGATTTCAAGGGACCAAGCGAAACAGTTTGAGATTTGATTGAGATTGAGAAAAAGTTCGAGTTAACCGGTGTTCGACTTGCCGGGAATTAAGTAATATAAGTAAAATTCATCTCAAGTTTTATTGATACAGCGAGTCAAACCACGCTTGCTTGATATCTCTTTTTTAAAATCTTATCACTAAAATGAAAAAGAGCGAAATAAGTGCTTGCATTTACTTTCTTACTATAGATAGCAAATTTTATTATATTTGAGTTTTGAATTTGTTGGATTCATTTAATTTTAATGTATTTTTTGATAACTTTTAAACTAGGTCTTAAGGTTTTTTTGAATTAACAAAATAGTATAAACTTTCCAGGCAAGATTTTTTTTTTAATTCAGTTTTTTATTAGCATACTGTTAAACAATATATACAATTAGCATTCTTTTTCTCTGACCTATCATTAAGATTTTCAATTGTATTAAAATAGCTTTTGTAACTTATTTCTATCAGTGTTTAATTTGGATTTTGTTATTTCTTATTTTAGCGAGGGTACAGTGACTTGTTTCAGTGTTTTTTATTATATGAGTTTTCCAAAATTGAATAAATCTGATATTTATTTAAATTACTTTTGATAGTATTCATCTCTGTTTTGACATATCTGTATGTTGTCTAAGTTAACTTTAAAATGTCCTTGACATTTAATTTGGTTGGTGTACAGTAGTTTACCTGTTTATTTACACTTCTTGTTTAAAAATAGCCCAAAAATCTTCAACAGAGCAATAATCTTATCTTTAAAGTGGCTCTTGCTAATAAAATATACTGTATACGAACATAATATATATATATATGTATATATATATATATATATATATATATATATATATATATATATATATATATATATATATATATATATATATTAGGGTTATTACTTTTTTTTAACCCCAACTCCTGTACTGTAGTTTGATAAACTTTTACCTAAAAAGCACAAAATGAACTATTATTTGCATATCTTTTGAAAAAAGTTCACCCTGACATTAAAAAATTGATTTTTAACTACGCAAACCAGTTTTATTGTTGTATTGAAATTTGTTTAAATTCATTTAAGTATTTTAATGAGTATATATTTTCAGTCAATGTATGTGCATCTTAAAGACTGTCTCAAAGATTTTTTATTTTAAAAAAATACTTATTGGGTGAACTTTTTTCAATAGATATGCAAATAATAGTTCATTTCATGCTTTTTAGATAAAAGTTCATCAAACTACAGTACAAGAGCATGTGGTTAAAAAAAAGTAATAACCCTAATATATATATATATATATATATATATATATATATATATATATATATATATATATATATATATATATATATATATATATATATTTATTTATATATATGTATATATATACCCTAATATATATATAGATATATATATATACCTATGTATATATATATATATATATATATATATATATATATATATATATATATATATATATATATATATATATATATATATATATATTTATATAAACTGACCTCAAACTTTTCTAGGTTGGCATTGCTGAATGCCGACCCTAATTCAGAGGGCTAATATATATATATATATATATATATATAATATATATATATATATATATATATATATATATATATATATATATATATATAAATATATATATATATATATAATATATATATATATATATATATATATATATATATATATATACACATATATATACACATATATATATACATAAACATACATACACTCCAGTCTTGGCAAAGGGTCATCACTTTTCAAACACAGAAAGCTGATTTTGAATCTGATCTTCATTTTGTGATATTTTATTTTGTGAAGTATTGCACTTGCTGGTGAATTTCAGTCCAAATAAAACAATCCAAAAGTTGTGTACTGATTAACAATAATTTTGTTGATATTCCTATATTGAATGGTATCACTGGTTTCCTTTACTTTATCTCTTCTTGGGTTATTCTTCACTAATTTATCTTGGAAACCATATATACAACCTGTTGCAAAGTTTGCATCTGCTAAGGTTCAAAAATGTTTTTTTATTCATCTAATTTTTTTCTTGTGCTTTAAAACACTCTCCCATCTTCATGTTTTCCTGACTCACACAAATTACAGTTTTTAAGTTTAATATGATGACTGTTTCCTTGCTCTTTAGCCCTCTTATTTGCTTTCTGTTGATTCCCAGTTTAATTCCTTGGTGCTTGAGGCCTTGTTAGAAGTAAATTCATTAAAAAAATGGCTTGCTAATAATTTTTTGCTAAAAGCCTTTAGAATGTTGATAAAAAAATTTCAACATTTTCTTATTGTCTCTTAAGTGGTCTTCTTAATTCTAAGGATCAGATATGCTTATAAATAGTTGATAAGGTCATCTGTCAAAAAGTTATTTCTCATTTAAAAAGTTAATTCATTTTTTGATTTATAATAATAATTTCCAAAAAATATGATTATCTGTCCTCAAAGATAAGGAGTGCCAAATATTAAAATTATAATAAAATAAAATACTTTTTATTTTTTAATGTATTTTTTTCATAATTGTTGAAGTCAAAATATAGCTTCCCTTTAATTTTTTTGGGAATAAGTACTCATGTTATGTCTCTTATAAATCAATAAATGAAGTCTTTATTATTAATAATTAAGTGTAGTCAGTTTACTGAAATTTAGAGCTTAGTTTAAATGATAGTTTTCTAGCAGTAGTATTAAAAAAGTTGAAATGAAAAATTATCTTTTTTTTTAGGAATATTTTCAAAATATTTGCTGCTTTGAAAAATATTTATTTTTGCAGATGATTTAAATACATTACACAAGTGATACCAGCATTGGAGTACTTATCTTATAAATGGTAATTTTAAAATTTTTAAATGGTATTTGATGAAAATGTTCACAAAACCTTGACAAATAATTTAGTAAAGTCACAAACAATGCAGACATATTTCAACATTATACATTGATTGCATATTGATATAGACATAATGTAACATAGTGTGTGTCTATATATAAATATATATATATATATATATATATATATATATATATATATATATATATATATATATATATATATATATATATATATATATATATATAATGCGGTAGTGGTGTAGTGGTAGTTCAATCCCCACCATATCCCTGGTAGTACCGCACTCAACTTGTGTCACTGCATCGCGTCCTTGTTCGTCAAGGTTTGTCTTTCGGAGTTATAGAGTTGAGAGAGGGTTATAACCACAATTAAGTAGCCTCCTTATCTGTAGTGGCCTTCTTGACCTTGAAGAGGTGAATTAACCAAAAAATATATATCGAGTAACATGCTAGGACCAACTACTATCTGCGTTTGACCATAATGACAGAATAAATAATACACCAACCTTAATAGAACCGACTTTGTTCAGAATAGATTAATTAAAATTTTAGTTACAATTGACTAATGAAATATCCATTTAGAACCAGAGTTGTTAGTCCTTGGCCTTTGCCTTGCCTTTTGACCTTGATTGTTCTGGCCTTAGCCTTCATAAAAAAATACATAAAATTAAAGAATTCGAAGTTTTCATTCTTTATTTTACATAATTAATTACATAATTAATCGTTCTTTATTTTACGTAATTACTAATTAACATAATATAATTTTATTAAAATAATTGATATAAAGCAAAAATTTAAGTCTTTGGTCTTGAAAATGTTTGCGTAGGCCTCAGCCTTGAAACTCTTATTCTTGGTCTTAACCTTGTAACATGTGGCTTTAGCTTTGTCTTTAGCCCTGTAACTTTTGACCTTGGACTTGGTCTTGGCCTTGTAACATGTGGCCTTAGCCTTGCTACTTTTGGCCTTGTTAACAACTCTGTTTAGAACCAACTAGTGAAAAATCGATTTACAACTGACTATTAAAAAATTAATTAATTAAGAACCAACTGACAAAATATTTATAAACTAGAGTAATATTTTTTTGTATAAGAAAAAAAAAACAGAATTGCAAATAAATCATTTTCAGTGATAATGAGTTACTATGTACAAGCAGTAGCAGGTTACAATGTTTAAAAGAGATTAGGATTTTGTGATGAGCAATTTTTGATTGGGGAAAAATTCTTAATAAAAAACATCAATAAAGTCAATCATATCAGTTCTGCAAATTGGACACCTTTTATCTGTGCCCATCGAATCTCTTTGCATTGCAAGCTCAATGCAAAATGTCTGCATGTCTTTAAACACAACAAACTTTACATATACTATGTATTGGTGGTTCTTAAGTTAGATTTTGTGCTAGGGGCTCAAAACAGTAGAAACAAGAGTTCTAATGAATCAGTTCTATGTTAAAAAAAATTTTTATACAATTTTTTTATTCTTAAAGTAAAGTTTAGCAAAGACATTTGAAAAACAAATTTAAAAACTGTCGGTGTGTTTACCGCAATTTATAAAGTATACATACTGAATGAATAAAGTTGCAAACAAATTGTATATCAAAAAATATTTTTATTTTTGTTATATTCTTATCTACTTTTTTCCTTGATTTGCATCAAATTTGGTAGTGGAAAATAACAAACGCTCTAAAAATAAAAAAACAAAAACAGTAAATATTTAGGTATATTATTCTTTTAACAACAATTTTTTTTATTATTATTAATTTTTTTTTAGCTTATTTTATTTAGATTTCGTATAGTCTTTGGTTCTTTTCTTTGAGTATTGCTGATTTTTTCTCTAAAAAAATAATTTTTTTTTCATTTTACACTGTGTTTCATCAACAAAGATTCATCAGAAAACCTTTAATTTTAAAGTTGTTTAAATATATATATATATATACATATATATATATATATATATATATATATATATATATATATATATATATATATATATATATATATATATATATATATATGTATATATATATGTATATATATATATATATGTATGTATATATATATATATATATATATATATATATATATATATATATATATGTATATATATATATATATATATATATATATATATATATATATATATATATATATATATATATATATATATATATATATATATATATATGCTTGTGCAAATTAAATCAGCAAATCTCATTCCTCTGTACAAAAAAGGCGAAAAAACCTTAGCAGGAAACTACCAACCGGTATCACTCACCTCAAGTGCATGTACAATAATGGAAGGTATAATCAGATGTAAATTTGAAACGTTTCTATATAAGTTCAAACTAATAGTCAAGCAACAGCACAGTTTTGTTAAAAATAAATCATGCTTAACGAATCTACTTGAAACACTTGATTTTATTTTAACCGCCTTAGAGAATGATAGACCTGTTGATGTTATCTTTTTGGATTTTGCCAGGACATTTGACACAGTGCCACATAAAAGATTGTTGCTTAAACTTACAGCTTATGGAATATCTGGTCTGACGATACAATGGATTGAAGCATTTTTAAAAGAAAGAAAACAAAGAGCTGTGATAGGCGAAAATGTATCCTCTTGGGCAGAAATTACCAGTGGTGTGCCACAAGGGTCAGTAATTGAACCACTTTTGTTTGTACTATTTATAAACGATTTGCCTGAAACTCTAAAAAATCTAACTAAGCTGTATGCAAATGATACCAAAATTTTGAATGAAATGCTTTCCAGTGCATCAACTCTTTCTTTGCAATCAGATCTTGATTTAGCTTTTATGAAGACTCAAGACTGGCTTGTGAAATTTAATATTTCAAAATGTATGGTCATGCACTTTGGCCGGAATAACAAAAAATCACCCCTTTATATCAATGATCAAAAGTTAAACATAACAGAATCTGAAAGTGATCTTGGAGTAATCTTCTCAAGCAATCTGAAATGGAAAAATCATGTTATAAAATGCGTAGGCAAAGCCAACCAAATGTTAGGTCGGATTAGAAAATGCTTCGTTTGCTTAGATATTAGACTGCTGAGAATACTTTATGTTTCTTTTGTGCGTCCACTGTTAAAGTTTGCAGTACAAGTTTGGTCACCTATTCGAAAGGGAGAAATTGAGTTATTAGAAAGAGTCCAACATCGTGCGACTCGATTAATACCATCACTTAAAATAATCAACTATGAGTATTGTCTAAAAGCTCTTGACTTGACTACCTTGACAAAAAGGAGGCAACAAATAAATATGATTCAACTTTTTAAATTCTTCAACGGTTTTAACGATTTAGAAACAATAAAAAAAATTAGTATTCAACAAACTCAAACGAGAGGCCACAGCTTTAAATATGTCAATGAAATCACTAAGCAAGCCTGTCGTGAAAACTTTTAAATAGATCGGCTAATTTGTGGAATAGCTTGCCAAGCGAGTTAGTTAAAGCACAATCAGTTAACAGTTTTAGAGCAGGTCTTGATTGCTGGATGAGCAGCAATCAAGCAAATCGGCTGTCATAGTGTGTTAATACCACACTCACTGGGTCACACCAGTTACAGCAATTCTTAATACTAATACTAATACTAATATATATAGGCTTTGTTTAAAATAGAACAGCTTAGCACATTAACTTGTCTTCATTTTGGCGATAAAATAAATTACCGAGAAACAAGTTTAATTTACTAATTAAGAAAAACAAATCTAGAAGTGTTGTTTTGTAAATGTACATATTGCGGAATGTCTTTTTTTTTTTCAATTTTTGTTTGTTTTTTAATGTTGAATAACTAAAGTTAATATTATATTTTTTTTCTATTATACTGTTTTACTTTCATTTTTATATATACCATTGAGCTTTTATATTCCTTTTGACAGGAGTTAAACGTACGCTTTATAAACTAGAAATATACGCTTTATAAATTAGAAATATACGCTTTATAAATTAGAATATGGAGGAAGAAAAGAGAGAATGATAATTACAATAAAAATAATTTAATTTTTTTTAAATTAAATAACTTTTTTAATCAAAATTTTTTCTAAATCATAAGGAAATTTCTGCTTTCACTTTTTTGATATTGCACAATCTTTTAAAAAAAAAAAACTCTTTAAAAGATGTCATTTTAGTCAGAATGCTATGTGTAATTTTTTTTTTAAAATGGTGTTAACATTACAAAAATTAACTAAATAGTTTAATGTTGATATCCTGAATGAAAAAAACAATTGAAAAAAACGCTATGTCATCAGTACCCACATGTACATCCATATATAGAGGGGCAAGGAGCCATGCGTCTCCCTTTCCCCACTAGATTTTTTCAATAAGAGCTTGTTTTTTTTTCAATGAACATTTAATCAGTCAAAAACTGTCGAAGATTGAATGCGTTTTTTAAAAAACTTTTGGAACTCTGTTTCTCTGATGGATTGTGTATTTAATAAATGTTCTTTTGACTCATCAGGTGTGTCATTTCCAAAACAAATATTTACCTAAAAACCTCTTCGCTTAAAAGGTTCTCCCCAATTTTTTATTAGTAACAACGCTCTCTCTACACATCCATTGTTGAAATCTTTTCTTGATGTTTTTTTTTTGGTGATTGTTTCTGGTTGTGAAGTCATTGTGAAACATGGTATTGAAACAGTATGGCTTATAAGTACCCAGTGCTGGATGGTTCCTTCACATGTTCTATCACCTTTTATCTCCCTGCTGCATTTCTGATTGCGTTTGATTGATTGCCTACATAAATTAAAAGGTTGTTCAATTCTTAAAAATTGGGTAAAGGTTGCTTTTTCAGATTATACAATTAAAACTACTTTTTAGTTTTAATAAGTTATTATAAAAGAAATTATAAACAAAATTTTATTTAAGATAAGCTTCGTAAAATTTTAATTTCATTGATTCAAGAAAAAAAAACATTTTATTTTTAAAAATTATTAACCCCTTGGAATTAATTAAAACTAGAATAAATACTTTGGGCATTTAATTTTTAAATGACATGGCAGAAGTTTTAAGACAAAATCTGTTTGTTTAGTTCATACTATTTTTGTCTTAAAATAAAGTAAAGCAGTTTCCAAGTGGCCTGAGAGATTTTTTAAACACTTCTGCAAAAAAATTAGAATGTTTACACAAAATGTTTAGTTTTGCTTCTTTTTATTAGATGTAGCGTCCTGAGTATTTAAATTTTGTAATAATGTTTTTTATTTTTTTGATAAAATCAGTTATTATAACAAAACACACAAAAAATTTTAAATATCAAAAGTGGCACCATTATAAAATAAAATTTAACGTTTACTATTTTTTAGGTAATAATTTTTTGTTTTGTTTTTTAGTTTTATTTAAATTTTGTAAATTATTTTTGTTATTGTTTGTTATGAGTAGTAACCAGACTAGTCTATGGATAGACTTACAACACAGACATAGACAATTCTGTATGTTGTAATGGACACAACAAATGTTTAATTTTTTGTCCTTGTTGTGTCTATCAAATTTTTGATGGTGTCCTAAGATTGCTCAGTTAAAAAATAATTTTCACTTCATAAGTCTACAAAGCATAATTTTTTGTCTATTTGGTGTCTATGATTTTGTCTAAATTTACTTGATTTCATGAAACCAGAAATATTGATTTGACAAAAAATTAAAAAATGAACTTCTGTTAGAAAAATTGTATTTTTAATTTTGCGCTCATTTTCAGTTTTTGAAACGATGCTGCAGTGAAAATTTAATTACTCGTTATAAGTCCAAATTATATATTAAATAGATCTTCTATACCTCATTAAAAAATCGAGATTATTCATTTAGTGTCCGTTTTTAAAATGATTGTCTAGAAAGACAAACATTTTTTATAGACAATTCATTTTTGATAGTTGTAATTAAAATTGTTGCAATTAGTGCTTTGTCGAAGTCTATTTTTGTCCTTTTATAATAAGGCCATTAGAGATTGTCTGGTTGCTAGTTATGAGAAATTGTCTAAATAAATATTCTTGCCCCTGCAAGTCGATCAGTAAAAATTTTTTTATTATGTTTCTTTTATGATTTTTTTTTTTTACGCTTCATATAACATTTACTTTTTTCTTTTGCTGAACATTTTTGATGGAAAAATTAGCTTAACAAAAATAAAGTTTTCTTTGTTTTTTCTTAACTTATTACATTTGTAAATAGCCTGAATATCAAATGTAATTGTCATTTAAACTTTTTTAAATAGTCATCATTCAAACTTCATACGTGGTTTTTATAATATTAATAACTTCTTTTATCTTACTACTAAAACAATATCATATTATCGATTACATATTTTTGACGACTTAACTATCTAACATAATAATGCAAGTTTTTAAATATAAAGTATGTATAATAAAGTAATATTAGGTAAATTATGATAAAGCAAACATTTTGCAAATCACTGTTAAAGTTTGTTTTATGTTTTTACTATTATTAATTATAACAAAATAAAATTGTTTGAGCATTAAATTTTTTAAAAGTAAAAATACTAGTTTATGTTTAATTATTTTACGAATATTTTCTACGTGTTTAGAAAAAAATTTGTAAAAAAATACTTCAATGTATATTGGTTGCAGCATTACAAGTTTTGTTTTTAAATAATTTAAACAAAATTTAAAATCATATTTTTTGTTTGTGAATCATATATTATTCTGGTTTGTGAAAGTATTTTCTAGTTAACCCATAGCACTAGATGCAAAAATAATTTTAAATTTAAGTTAATTTATACAACATTAGTTTTCATGTTAACATTTTTTTGCTCTAACTCTTTAAATATAATTATAAATTTATTATTTTAATTAGTTATTGATTTTTTTTTTTAATAAGTTGATTTAAGTAATTAATTTAATAAAAGTTTTTTGGTGCAATCATCCCTTCATGCAACTCAATTGCATCAAAGTAATATTTTTAGTTGCCCTTCAAGAAAATTGGACTTTTAGTACCATCAGACAATCATGTTTGTACAACATTTGATATATACATATATTATTTAGGCTACTTTCACCAACAGCTTCCAACCATTAGGACCAACAATTGGGACTCCTGGAAGACCAATTTTTTCTGGTATACCTGTAAGTTAATGTTTTTTTAGTTTATTATTTTAAAAGTCATAGAAAATTATTTTAATTAAAAAGAGTACAGTATTTCATAAATCCTTTTACATTTTTAACTTATTTTTAATTTGCAAGTAGCATAAAAAAGTAATAAAAAATCTGTTTTCAAAAGTTAACTACTAACTGGTAGTAAACACTTTTTAACCAAAATAAGTGGCTTAATTTTCATTTCATTTCATGTTTTTTAATAATTGTTATGCTAGTTTCTTAAGAATTTGTCTGAGTCAGTTTAATTCTTCAAGACAGCTTTTTATTTTGCATTTTTTTTTTATTAACTTTTTTTTTACTCTGCTATTTTTTACTCTGCTTATTTTTTTTTACTCCGCTATTTTTTATTTTGTTTTTTGACTCCTTGTTATCAACTGATGTTCATAGAGTTTCACAGTTTCAGATTAAGATTCATCAAACTTTTAAAATCTTGTGCTCATTTAGCCCGATGCTATTATAGCCAATTTACAGATGCTATTATAGCCAATTTTTCAACTGAAAGTTGGCAATTTTAAAATTGTTTCCAATTTTATATGAAGTTTTTTTGGTACAAACTGAATGCCAGCTATTTTCTTCATACAGTAACTTCATATTTGTATTTAAAAAAAAAGTTAAAATCATGCCCAAAATATGTAAAATTGATAAATATTGTATAAACTGGTTGATATATCAAGCTTCTTTGTATTTTCTCTAAGTAATTAATGACATAACATAATTTTTATAGATTATATTTTTAATTTTAAAATCTTCAACACACATGCTTCAAACTGAGAACAGGCCTGTTAGAAAGGAGTGCCAAAGCTGCATTTTGCTAAAATCTTGTCACAAATAGGTGATTATTCAGCTTATTCTGTTTAAATTGAATTTTTTCAAAAAGAAAAAATTTAAACTAAACAGTAATTAAAAGTTTTAATTACTGCTTCTTGTTACTGTTTACTGCTTAATTGCTTTTTAAATTTTGTTTTTATTTCATTATTGTATAGTTTATTCAAGTCAAGAAATTAAATGACTTTATGCTGCCTCACTGCAGGATAACTAGTTTTTAATTTAACTTTTAACATGCAAGAAAGAATAAAGCACGAGAAATTTTTCAACATAAGCATACTATTAGAAGTTAGAGTAGGGTTTGAGAAAAAGAAAGAAATTCTTAAAAGTAAAAATATTGAAGTATACAAAATGCAACAAAAAAAATAAAGAAGGTAAAAAAAAAAATGAAACTCTTCAGGAATTGTTTTTGAAAGATGGCATATAAGAAACATAAGTTCCTTATATGCCATCATATAAGGAACTCATGTTTCTTATATGCCATCAATACTTTTTTCATAAGTTATGAAAAAAGTATTGATGAAAGTAATGATCAAAATTTAACAGGTTGTGTAATATTAATACAGAAGAGTTAACTTTTTACAAAGCTTTTAGATATAACAACTTTGTTAGTTTATCTAAAGGAGTAGAAGTTGGTATGCAATGTTTAAACACAAGTTAAACACAATCAAACTTTTAGTGTAATTAACCTGCCAGAAAGCAAATGTGAAATGTTATTTAATCAAATATGAACCAGAGCTGGAACACTAGAAACCTATCTATAATTTCTTTATTTTAATTAGAAAAACATAAGTTCTTCAGATGTCAATCATTCAAGAAGCAAACAAGTTGAAAAATATTCTTAAATTGTGGTTGGCGCTATTATGTACCTGTAATAACTAAGCGCCAAAATGCAGCAAGGAAGCAATGGAAAGCAAAAATGTAGAATCTTTCTAATTGTTGAGTTGCTAAATCATTATAACTTAATTTTTAAAGGACATATCAACAACATTTAACATAACTTATGCAACAATTAAGTAAAAAAAGCAAAACACAAGTTTTATACTTTTCTCTGTGTGTTCAAAATAAAATAATTACACTTGATGGAGTCAAAGTTCAAAGAAAAATTTTTTTGAGAATCAAAAATGCAAGGTATAATTTTATTCTTTTTGGCTGTACACACGATGTATCTCATATAGAACAATTAGGAGAAGTTATAAGATATAAGGCTGGGTGAATAAAAAAAAGCAATTGCGTTTGCTCAGTAATTGGTCAGCTTTACGTGAATAAAAATAAGTTTGCTCAAATTTTTATTTACGTAAAGCTGAACAATTACTCAACATTTTTAGAGTAAATTGCTCAGCTTTATGTGAATGAAAATTTGAGCGGTTTTGCTCAAATTTATATTCTCATAAAGCTGAGCAATTACTCCAAAAATGCTGAGTAAAAGCAGTTGGTTTTTATTATTCACCCACGCTATAGTTATTATTAATAATGAATTGTTTTCATTTAAAGGATTTTGAGAGAGGAAAATTAAATAAATAACATTAAAAAAACTAGGAAAGAAGTCTTAGAAAAGCTGAAAACTGATCAAATAAACTTGCCACAGAGACCAAGCCTATAACAATGGATCAATTGCTTAAAGCAATGTCCAAAGTGTCAATAGGTTTTTAATTTCTCATATTAAGGCAACTCTCTCTTTTACTTTCGTGTAAAAATTTAAACAATATGTAAGAAACCTAAGACATAAGCTGTACATAAATGATTTGGACTCTTTTGAGCTGCAAGTTGAAATTAAATGTTTTTAATTCAAAATAAATATATGATAGCAAGTTTTGAAAAAAACCTATTGAAGTTTTGCAATTCATACACTCATGAATTGATACTTATTCAAACATTAAAATTGCTTTCAAAATCTTTTTAGTCATTTGATTGGCTGTTTCATCGTGTGAAAGAAGTTTTTGCAAGTTGATAAAAAATTAAATAACTTTTTACCATTAGATATGAACGCTTGTTCAAATTACAAATAAAAGCAAAGGGTTTACAACACTAAACAACATTTTAACAAATTTATTTTTAACGTAACTCGCATTTTATTAAAAAAAAAACGTTTTTTTAGTGCAGCAAAATTATAAGACAATTTTACAAAAAGCGTTTTATTTGCAAACCGCAGTTGTAGGCAATTAAGAATATTTATTTGATGTAAACACCACAGATGATTATTTAACTGTAAACTTTTATGAACTGTCAAAAATTTAGTTTGGTTTTTTTTTTATTAAGTATAAAATAACAAATTAATTAATAATGGGTTGTGCTGCACCGTTGAGTCCAGATGAGAAAAAAGGCTCTCTAATTTATCGAAAATGGGTCACTCTGTTAGTTACATGGCTAGAACTAGTGGTTGCAGCCAAACTGCAATTAAAAACTACGTTAATAGTCCTCATGTACAGAATAATAAAAAGTCCCGATTGTCCATCAACATTAAGTGACCATGATAGGTGAAGGTTGTTGAGACAAGCTTCAAATTCTTCATTAACTGCTGTTCAAATTGCTGCAGAAACAAGAATGATTGCTAATTTCGTACAGTACAGTTCGAGTTATTCATAATGCTTTTCACCTTTCACGCAAAAAACCTCAGCGAAAACCACCTTTGACAACAAATCACATAAACAATAGAATAACTTTTGCAAAGGACCACGTAACGTGGAAAGAAGAGTGGCAACAAGTAGTATTTTCTGACAAAAAAACAGTTTTGTCTTGATGGGCCGGATAGATGGAATTATTATTTTCATGATTTGCGTAAAGAACCAGTAACATCAACAATATCAACAATAAGCAACAACATCAAATGGGTGGTGGTGGTGTAATGATTTGGTGTGCAATTGGATTTCATGGTAAATCAAAAATTAATTTTATTAACGGAAAAATGAAGTCTAAGGATTATCTTTTAATTGTTGAAGAATTTTTAAGGCACGAAGCATCTGTAATAGGTGATGAAAATTTTGTTTTTTGACAAGATAATGCTAGCGTTCATACAGCTAAGATAGTAAAGGAATATTTCAACAGCAGTAAAATTGAAACATTTAAGTGGCCAGCTAGATCTCCAGACCTGAACATTATTGAGACTGTTTGGTCACAGCTATTACATATAGTGTTTAAAAGTGATAAACAATATAGTTCACTAGCTGACTTGAAATCATCTATCGCATCTGCATGAGATACAATTGACATTTTGTACATAAAAAAGTTGTATGATTCTTTACCTTCTAGAATGATTGGAGTGCTTCAAAAAAATGGTAAAAGTACCCAATATTGATTGTTTAAAATTTAGACGTCTTTTTATATAAATAACAAGTTATATGAATTTTTTCCAAAAGTGTCTCATAATTTTGTTGCACTAAAAAACCAGTTTTTTTTCAATAAAATATAAGTTAGGTTTAAAATAAATTTTTTTAAATGATGTTTAGTCTTATAATCCTTTTACTCTCATTTACTATAAAAACTTTTAAATATAAATGTATAGTAGAGTTTCATAAATATTTTTGGGGTGTCTTATCATTATGTTGCGAAGTGTATATAATTTTCAATTTATAAAAAGATATAAAAATTATATCATTACTTACCATAAATTTATAAAATTTGTTCTATATTCAAAGAAATGTTATCTTGATTCATTTTGTTGTATTCTAATTGTAATTCTAATTCTAAATAAGATAATAGGAATCATTTTATTAAAATTGTCCTTCAGCTAATAATCAAGCAAGAGTTTTGAATATATTACAATGTGCAATTTAAAATATTTTATAATATTGTATTATAAAACAAGCCTTGTTGTGAGATTTTATTGCAGAATGAAAATGCAGAACACTTTAACACAGTTTTGATATTTACATCTTTCAAAGTTAAATTGAATCATTAGCATATGTTCAAGTAACCGCGTTCAAATAAAATTTTAGTTTAAACCGCATTAAAAATCATTTCAACTAATTTAATAAAAATTACTGATGAAATCTAAATTTGATATTAGAAAAAAATTGTACTTCTTTATTTTTTTCTTAAATAATTTTGTACTTAAAATAATATTTTGTTTGTTTATCACAAATTATTTTACTTTTTACGTATTAAATGTAATATTTTAAAGATAAACAATCTATAGATGGATTTTATCATTTACCAATAAAATATTCGTAAATATCAAAAGTACTTTATGTGATATTAAATTAATAAGAAACAAAAAAATATTTCTCCCTTTTTAAAAGAAAAAAAAGTTTTGTATTTGCTTTTCGCTTTTAATCTATATTAGAGAGGCTTATGTTTTATGTAATTAGTTAGCAAATGGTTATCAAAATTTCTTCAATAAATATTGTAAAAATATTTTACGTTCCTTTAAAATAAATTTTACACTCTGCATTTTACTATTTTAGGTTCCTTCAAAACTAATTTTAAAATTAAAAATTTTTTTATTGAAAAAATATTCTTTAAAAAAGTTGCAGTTGTGGTTAAATGTTTTTTTTTAGGGGTGCACCGTTGCATCAGAATCGTCATTGGCCGGGGTTAATGTTTGAGCGGGGCCAGGTTTGATAAAATATAGCCGGGGCCAGGTTTGTAGAGGGGGCTGCATAAATATTTATATATCCTTAAGTATATTTTTTTATTCAAAATTCATGTTATATTTTGTATATATATATATATATATATATATATATATATATATATATATATATATATATATATATATATATATATATATATATATATATTTGCGTATATAAACATCATTATGATCAATATTATTATCATAATCATGATTATTATCATGATAATGATGATGATGATCTTCATCATCATTATCATCATCATCAACAGCATTAAAGAGGAAGACTAAAACCTGATGATGATGATTATCATGATCATCATCATCATCATCATCATCATGATGATCATGATCATCATAATTATCAGGTTTTAGCCTTCCTCTTTAATGCTGTTTTTCTAATATAAACAATCTAGATCATTTTTTTTCTTAACTAAAGCTCATTCATACAATATGCAAGGCACTCTCTTCAAGCTTTCTTACTTCTACCCCTACCATTTTCTACTGAAGCTGCTACCTCTCTACATGCCAAATTACTTTAATCTTTTCTAACAAATGTTGTTCGATACAACGTTTTTTCTAATCTGTCTAAGATTATGCCTCCTTTTCTTGTCTTGCTTGAGTCACACCACACATTCATCTAATCATCTTCTCTTTTGGCAAATACTACACCATATAAATAATATACTTTCATTGTTGTATAATTAAGTTTATATAACAATAAAAGGATATTGTATGCCAGCATCTAAATAAATAGCAAACATATATGTTTATATCCATAATACGTATGCATAAAGTGCAACTTGGAAGCTTTTATTACTTCTCTTCAATATTAAGTCTCATTCTACTCCACATTTTTCACCATCTAGAACAGTTGCTTTATTAAACATTAATCATTTTTTCATCTTTTTTTTAGATCATCTCTTTTAAATACAAATGTTCTTTTATTATTGCAAGAAGCCTTGCAATAATAAAAAAACATTTGTATTAAATGTTAAAAATTCCTGTCTGATGTTAAGCTCTGTTATTCTCATTTTACTAAATCTTGTATCTTATCTCAGATGTTAGGTTCAAGAGACTTTTGGTTAGTCTTCAACAATGTCATTAACTAAAGTAAGTCTAATATTTAATCTCTAATTCATTGATCTTTTTACTTCTCCCCAGAATAAAGCAGAGCTATTTGCAAAAAAATCTTATTCAAATTTGACTCTTGAATATAATGGCCATACTCTTTCTGACAGTTAAACAGATTAACCCATTGTTAAACATTAAAATCACTTTAGCTTCCAATGCTCAAGTTAATTCTTAATTAAACACTTCTACAGTTTGTACTCCAGAATAGATTTCCATCATAGTCTTAAAAAAGTGTTCTCCAGAGAACTCTCTTTAATTTTTTCTAAACTTTAAAAAAGTGCTAAATATGTGGTTACCGTTTTTCTAACCAACTTTCTAATTTCTTACTTCTAAGAATTACCCTTAGAAATAAAATTAAATCAACAATGAGCAAAGCAACTAAGTATTAAGCATATTTTTTTAAATTAAATTTAAAATTAAGTAAACTTTAGCATATATGCTAGCATATTAAAATTGACATTACAATTGACAAAAAATCCAAATTTACCTATTAGTAAAAAAAAAAGTTCAAAATTTGAACTTAGGCCAATGCGGATGCATCGATATCTGCCTGTACCAATCAACGCCAGCATAAAAAAGGCATCGTTGCACCCCTACTTTTTTTATGACCTAATATTTTTTGAATAATGTACATAAACGATATTAAAACATAATTTAAATATTTTAAAATAAAAAAGTTTTTGTTTTATGTAAAACTGATGATCTGTACACAAATCTTTATTTTGTATGTACAAGGCCTGATAAAATAATAACATTTGATAGACGAAAATGGAAAGATTTATTTATTAGTATTTTTTATATCAGTAGAAAGAAATCCCATGATGCAGCAGTGATATTTCTAAATATATTGTTTGTATTATTTTAATGCTATATTGATTATATTTTTAAAGCCTCCTGGCAGTACTGGTATGCCAGGAATGCCTCCTGGTACTGGTTTTTTTCCAACACAACCTGGATTCCAGCCAACAATGTCTGCAATGCCTCCAGGTCCACCCGTTCAGATGCCACCCATGTTTTCCGGTCCTCCTATTGGTGCTCCTAACCTGATTGGCAGTGTGCCTCCTGGTTTGCCTCCGGGATTACCTCCGTCAATGCCTCCAATTCCATTCCAAGGAATGACTTTACCAGGAATTCCAGGTTAGTTTTTTTTTAATTATTTTATTAGAGGGCTGAATCAAATTTTTTAAATATTTAAGTAACAAATATAAAAATTAAAATAAATTCTAAACTAGAGATAATAACTTGTTTGAGCAGTGACCATGATTATATTTGTAGAAAAGAATCTATTGCCTTTCTCTTTGTTTTATATTGATCTCCTTTATCTCAAAACTGCACTCTTTTTGATGTTATTTCTGATCAAATTGACCTAGCTCTTTTTCTTTATCCTTCAGCTAATATCGTTGTGGTTGTTGACTTTAATGCTCTTTACACTGAATGGACTGGCTCTAATGTCAGTGACTCTGCAAGCGTTAAGGCCTACAACTTTTGCCTTTCTCAATCTCTAATACAAAAAATCAACTTTCCAACTCGCTTTCCAGAGAAATTGCATCATTCAAAATCTCATATTTCATCTCAAAAACTAGGCTCCACAGACTTCTAGAGAATCTTAACAGGTTCTATAATAACGACAATTCTGTTATTTCTTTTCTTTTGCATGGTTCAGTGTTTTTTATCTCACCTAAACACTAAGTCAAATTGTTTACTAAAAACTTTTCATCAATCTCAATTTCCTGAATCCACTAATCACATCATACCTGCTATAGCCAATAAACAATTTGATCCATTTATCCCTATTTTCAAAAATTCTGGAGAGCAATCTGACTCGTCTAACTACCATCCTTAGTGTTCTTCCTATCATAAGCAAGATTTTTGAGTCTTTAATTAACAAACACTTCATCTCTTAACTTGAATAGATGTGGAGAGGCTGAGGCTATCGTTCTTGACATTTCTAAAGTTTTGATAAAATTTTGCATTCTGGTCTTCTCCATAAACTCTCTTTTTACGGTGTATCAGGTAACATCTATAGGATTATTGAATCCTTCCTTACCAATTGCAGTACAAATGTTGTCCTTGATGGACAGCACTCTTCTTCATTTCCTGTAACCTCAGGGATTTCTCAAGGTTTTATCCTTGGCCCTATACTTTTTTAAATTTGCTTTAATGATCTCTCTGAAGTTCTCACATTTAAGGTGGCATCGCTCCCTAATGATTAGGGTGTCCCAGTTGCCCCGACTTTTTGCAAAATCGCAAAATGTTCAAAATTTTGCAACTGGGTTTCATCATATATACACCAGAAATATATATTTTTATGATTTTCAAAAAATTGAGCCAGCACAATCAAATTGAATATTATGCTAAATTATTGAATTTACATCTTTTTAGACTGAAATACAACTTAAAGGATGAAAAATGCAATTTTTTTAAATTCAATTATGTAATATCATGTTCACAATCTTCATTAATTAAAAAAATTGTAGCCTCATTTATGTATTTAATCATCAATCACCATTCAGTGCTATGATCTTCATCTTATTTTGAGAACATGATGATAGTTTACGCTGATCTGGAACTTTTTTTCGTGAACTTTCAACTACTTATAGTATATCTTGACACCTTTCTTCGTCCTTTGTTACACCTAAAAATCATGACATAGCTTGACTCCTCTTTCAGCAGCATTTTTTACTACTTAAAGACTTTGAACAATTGTCTTCATTTCAAAAAAGTCATTTTTGTCCATTTATTGGCTGGTGTTTGAAGAAACTCATAGGGAGCATTTACAATATTGAAAAATCTCATTGATCCAGGGCCAATCAAATCACTCAGTGACTTTATCTCCTCTGAAATAGGATTAAGGTTAGGCTTTCCAAAGGATGCTCCTACACATTGTATTTCCAGCATTTTCTAATTGGAGGAGCCGCAGCTTTTCATTTTCTTTGTCTTTGTCAGATACCATTTGTGAGAAAAGAGCCAATGGAACAAGCTCTTCATTGAAATACTAACTATGTCTGTTAAGAGCTTTTATTCCCTTGTCAGCAGTTATAGAATCATGGTATGCAAACTTTCAATTTCTTGTCTAAAATCAAATCATTGACTGGGGCATCAGCTGCAAGCGGGTATTTAATCCACCATTGTATGTAGACACTTACAACCAACACATTACAGGCAATAACATTTGGGTTCTTGAAAAATATCATGCGGAACAAATATGTGTTCACCAGATTTAATTTGCCTTTTGTGTTGCTTTTCAGTTTCAGAGCAGGCTGAGCTATGCCCAGCAGTCCCCCAACTGATTCATCACAAGAACTGCTGGTTAACTCAAACTTAACAGTTTCTTTAAACATTAGGAAAAATCATAGGTTCTTTTCTGCCTTTTCCCAACAACTTTTGGATGGACTTGGTCAATTCCTAAATAAGATGCTTTCCTGACAGTAATCATGCTTTAACCATAAATTTCTTGATTTCTGGGATATCCAAATGTCTTCGATTTTCATTGTATTTCATTAACTTTATAAATTCATCATATGCTTCTTTGAATATTTTGCCAATGTTGTTTCTTCCACTTATTGGAGGGATATTTGCCTTCATATAATGCTTCAGGGCATTATCAATTGTAAGAAATAATGCATCATTAATGGTTAAATCTTTAAAGTTTGCAAGCAGGCAGAGAATAACTAGCATAATTACTTGTTGGTAATTTATGTCCCTTAGTTACCTTGTCATTAATACCAGGAGTGGTCCATATATAATTTTTACATATCAATCATTTTGTCTAGTTTTGATTATGGTACATTTATATTATTTATTAATCAATAATAATCTGAAAATTAATCAAAATTAGTTAAATAACAATATTAAACAAAGATGAAATAAGCATTCATAAGATTTTGATGATGCTACCATTTATTCTTGTCTTGATTAGAGACAAGAATAAATGGTAAACACTCTCTGATTACTTGGAGGGGGTATTTGAGCTTAAAAAAGGATTTCACTTCTGCTACAACATGGGGCTGATAAACTTTAACTCAATAAAACTCAACTTTTTTCAGCTAATCATTATCGCAACGATCTAGATCTTCCTTTATTTATGAATGGTAATGTACTCTATGAGTTGTCTACCCTTCATCTTCTTCGATTAACTCTAATGAAATCCATTGCAAAATTAGCATCTGGTTTTTATCTCTTTATCATGCTCGCTACTTTCTTACTCTAGATTCTATTTTTTATCTCTATAAATCTCAAATCTGTCCTTGTATGAGATACTGTTGCCATATCTGAAATACATCTTTTAATGATGCCCTTTCTCTTTTAGACAAGGTCAAAATGCATTGTAAACATAGTTGGAACTGCTCTTGCAGCCAACCTTCAGCCATTGTCACATTGTCATAATGTTGCTTCTCTTTTTCTTTTTTATAAATACCATAATGGGCGCTGCTCTAAAGAGTTAGCATCTCTCTTGTGCCATCTACTAAAATTCATTTTCAATTTACTCATCATTCAAACAAGTCTTATCTTTTTACTCTAATTGTTCTTAAGTGTTCCAAAATTTTTATTTATCTAGTATTTTTTTCTCGAATATCAATTTTTTGGGCTTTGCTCCCTTAATCTTGTTTTCTTGATTTAAATAATTTGCAATCTTTTAAGTCATTTATTAATCGTTATTTTGTTTCATAAATTTCATATTTCCTCATCCAGTAACTTCCAACTTTTGTAGTGGTTGCTTGCAGCTTTGTATAAAGTATATTATTTAATAATATGTAAAGACTTTTGTATCTTTTCTAAATTAAGATAAAGAGTTATAATTTAAATAAATAATTTTTTAATTATAAAAATAAATAATTAAAAATCATTTATTAAACATATTTGTATATATATATATATATATATATATATATATATATATATATATATATATATATATATATATATATGCATACAGGTCTCGGCAGGAGTAAATGAAAGCAAGAGCGGAGAAAAGCTCTATTAAAACCAACATAGCGAGCCTACAAGCTGCTCTTCTAAATTGCTTTTTACGAGAGCTTTTAGATCTTGCACAAGCTATTTGTTTATTTATATAAAAATTGCTTGTTAAATACAAAATTTAGTTTTATACTT